>NW_006921839.1:4912422-4920772 GCF_000298275.1 Orycteropus afer afer | reverse complement strand
TGAATTTGTTGCTGTCATTTTGTTATGTGTTTTTTCATGGTGTCCTTGGTTTCTTTGTTCCATATTATTTTCTGTGCTGAGCTCATTATGTTTATGAATCCTGTTATCATTTCCTTTGTTGCTGTTGTTTTAGTATTTGCTGAATATTTGTGCTCATATTCTTTTTTATTGTGATGTGAAGGTTTACCATTTTTCTTTGAAGACTCTATGATGCATAATTTTCTCCCTGGTGAAACTGCTCCAAATTTGACTGTGGAGATGTTTGTACCTAACTGTGAATGTATTTAAAGCTACTGTTTTTTATACTTATAATGGATGAATTTTATGATATGTGAATTGTATCTCAATAAATCAGTGGAAAAAAAAAAAAGAAAGTATCTTCCATGTGTTGAAGGAAGTGAATGCATTATTCAAGAGTGATGGTTTTAGTGACTAACACTAAAAAAGTTCTAAATCAATAAGAAATCTGTCTGCCTTTTAAGAAGACATAATAAGAGAAAAATATCATAATAAATGTTATTTTCTTATCTGATTTCTTAAGAGTTGCTTTCCTAAACTTGCTGTTTTCATCTCTGTAACAATGAAAAGAAAGAGAGAAGTTCTTAGATTGTAGGATGCATGGTTTCAAAAGAACGAGGAAGAAGATATTTATGAAAGTCCATTCATTTTGGGAAATCTAGATCCAAAGAACTAAGTGGAATAGTACATCATTCAGGGTTATTTAAATTTTTTTAGACACAATTTCTTCATTTGTAAAATTAGAATTATGACACTCAACTAACAGAGGTTTTCTGAGGATTAAATGAGATATATAAATCACTTAACGTGATACATGATACATACTAAATGCTTTGTAAGTTGTGTTTATAGACTTTTACTTTTCTGGAATCTTTAACACATTAGTATTCAAATTAGATTTAGCTTTTTTTTACATTAACGTATGTGACTAAATTAATTGATTAAACATCACTACCTGATATTAAATATTAAGGATCTCTGGTGGTATAGTGGATAAGGCATTTGGCTGCTAACAGGAAGGTCAGTGGTTCAAACCCACCAGCCTCTCTGTGGAAGCCAGATAAGGTGATTTACTTCTGAAAATATTTACAGTCTTGAAAACCTAATGGGGGTCACTTTGAGTCAGAATTGACTCAATTGCAGTTAGTTTGGTTTGGTTTTAATATTAAATATTGTTAAGGAAGGGATTCAAAAGACTAATTTGCTTTTAAACATGAACTTTAAAAAGTTTTCAGTTTTATTGAAAGCTATTTGATTGTATTTTAGGGCAATTTAAAAAAATTATTTCCCCAAAGAACTTGGCCAAGAGGAAAACAGAATTTACAAGTTATGACATAATTTAGAGAAAACATTCCAAGAAAATATGCTACAAAATAATAAAATCTTAAAACTTCTGATGTGATTTGTGGTGCATGAATGGCATCAGAACTCCTAAAAAGAGAAAATAAATGTGAAAAATTCGATTTCTAAAAAAACCTTTGTTTTCTCTTTTTTTCAGTATAAAAGAAGTATATCAATCTTTTCCTATGTGCTAAGGGACAGAAAGTAAAGATATAAATAAAATATAGCCACCAACCTCAAGAAGTTGACAGGCAATAGAAGAGATAGACAAAATAACATCTAATTATAAAAGCAGTCTAAATGTAATGATAAGGGATTTAAAATTGACTCTATAGACAGATGAGTATTTCAAAGTTTTCCTCGGGGTTCCTTCAGATTTTCTCTGGTGAAAAAACACTCTGGCATTTGTACGGAGGCCGAATGTGGCAAGAATTTTGAGTACAACGTGGAAGAAGAATACTGTGTAGGAGAATTTAGGTGAGAAAAGATAAAGACCTGAATTAAAACAGTGGTTAGTTTGTGCCCCAATGTACTTTCTCTCACGTACATGGCACATGTGAAGAGATATGTACAGGTTTATTTACTGCAATGCTATCTGTAACATAGGAGTCCCTGAATGGCCCAAATGGTTAAACATTTGGATACTAGCGTAAAGATTGGAGGTTTGAATCCACCCAGAAGTGTCTTGGAAGAAAGCGTTGTCAATCTACTGCCAAAAAATCAGACATTAAAAACTCTGTGGAGTACAAATTCTACTTTGACCCACATGCGATCTCCTTGATTCAAAACTGACTCAGAAACAACTTTTTTTTTTTTTAATTGTAAACAATCATAGTGTTTTGTGTTTAAAGCACAAATTTCTATATATGGAATCTTGCTTGGTAATTGAAGTGGGATATTTGGGAGCAATTGGAATAAACTTGAAAATATGATTTCTTCAGGAGTCTGCCCACCATCTTATACTGGGTTTGCTCCTGTCCAACAATGGTAATGTTGCTGGTTGGTAAAGAAAATCCAATTAGGATACAGTCTAAGGATATGTTCCATTTTTCAAGACAGACTAGCCTCGCCATCTTATGTTCTTCCCCGCCCACAGTCACGATAGTCATTTGCTATAAATTAAGAATAAGGCAAATACATTGACTATTGCCGCTACTATTAAATTTATTCCAAAATTTTTAGCCAGTATAATAAGACATGAAAAATTCTATAATGGTTATAAAGAAAACAACAAACCCACTGCCAGTGAGTCAATTCCGACTAATAGTGACCCTTTTCAGGACCCGTAGAACATCTCATAAGATTTCCAAGTCTGTAAAGCCATGGACATTGATCTCATCTCTCTTTTTCCACAGAGCGGCTGGTGGGTTCAAACTGCTGAACTTTTGGTTAGCAGTTGAATACTTTAACCACTCTTCCACCAAAGCACCATTATATAATGGTTATGTAGTGATTTGTTGTTATGTGCTGTGGAGTGGGACCTGACTCATAGCCACCCTTCTTTGGGTTTCCAAAGTGGTATCTCTATGAAAGTAGATTGCCCAACCTTCCTTCTGAGGAGTGGCTGGTAGATTTGAACCTCCAGCCTTCTGGTTAGCAGTCGAATGCCTTAGGCACTACACTACCAGAGGTCCTACCACCTCGGAAAACCAAGGAGGGGTCGCTAGGAGTCAAATCCGATTCCACAGCAGTTTTTTTTTTTTTTTTTTTCAAATATACATATTGGAAGTTAACTGATAAATACCTTTATCATTTTTGTTCTTGTAAAACATAAGAAAATAAACTAAAAAACCTACTAGTATACAATAATGAGTGTTTAATAATGTGGTAACTTATGAATTATAAAAATACTGAATTTCTGTATACTAACAACTACTTAAAAATAATGGGAAACAATTCAAATACATATCTAGTATTCACATACTCATAAAAACTGATCACAAACTGAGACAAATCAATAGAAAAGACTAGAGCTATATTTTATACCAAAAAACTCACTGTCATCAAGTCAATTCCAACTTATAGTGACCCACCCCATTGGGTTTCTGAGGCCGTAAATGTTTACAGAAATAGATTGCCCCATCTTTCTTCCACGGAACTGGTGGTGGGCTCTACTGGTTAGCATCCAAATGCCTTATCCACTATGCCACCGGAGCTCCTTGTATTTTGTACCTGGAAGTTAAATTGCAGAAAAGTAAAAATCAGAATAAGTAAGTTCTCTGGGCAAATTAATGTGGGAAATTTTGAGAAAAATAAACATGTTTCTTTACTGCTCAGATGTTTAATAGACTCATACACATTGTGAATTTCCAAGTGAGGTTATTATAGCTCTTAGATTTATTTGACTTCAGAATCCTTTAAAAAATGCATCTGGCAACATAATTACTCTACTTACCAACTTGTAAAAACTTGGATGAGAAATAGGCATAACATTCATATAATAATTTAAAGTTACATAAAGGGGCATCTCAATTCACTTGAGAAAGAATAGATTCAATAAGTGGAATTTAAACAACTGGGTAAAATTTGGAAATAAATATCATATTCATTAAATTTAAAAATTAAACCCCCTAAGTAGTAGAAGACACTAAACTGAAAACAAACTGCCAAGATAGATATCACGGTCCATGTAGCTCAAATTCCATGAGGCCCAGAACTAAAGCACAGCTTTAAAATTTATTGGGAGACTAAAAGAAAAGATTCTGAACACATTTCAAACCTCATTATGTTATGTAAACTAAATGGATACATAATTTTGGACTCATGAGATTGGCCAAGATTAAAAACATATATCTAGTATTGACACGTTGTTGTTGTTGTTGTTGTTATTTGCCATTGAGTTGGCCCCGACTCCTAGCGACCCCTCCTTGGGTTTCCGAGGCAGTTATCACTGCGGAAGTAGGATTGCCCAACCTTCCTTCCAAGGAGTGGCTGGTGGGTTTGAACCTTCAGCCTCCTGGTTAGCAGTCAAGTGCTTTAGGCACTATGCTACCAGAGCTCCTAGTATTGACATGTTGTTGTTGTTGTTGTTTGCCATCGAGTCGGCCCTGACTCATAGCGACCCCTCCTTGGGTTTCCGAGGCAGTATCACTAGGGAAGTAGGATTGCCCAACCTTCCTTCATAGGGGCTCTAATGGCATATTGCCTGAGGCATTTGACTGCTAACCAGTATGCTCTTCGGAAGTAAGGTTGGGCAATCTACTTCTGTAGTGATACCACCTCAGAAACCCAAGGAGGGGTCACTATGAGGTGAATTCGACACTACAGCGATGGTTTTTTTCTTTTCTTTTCTTTTTTAGTATTGATATACTCACAAAAACTGATCACAAATGGAGGTCGCATTTCCTTTTTATATGCAAGATGGCAAGAGCTCCCGTCCTGATTGACTGGGACTGTTACGATAGGGTTGTCTCCCCATATCTTTCTGGGAATACCTAAGGAATGACTACAGGCTCAGAGTATTGGTTCTAGTGGTTACTTGCACCTAGACATTAATCTCGCTCTGGACCATTGCTCCAAACTCTTGTTCCTCTGAAGCCACATTATCTTAAGTGAAGAAACAGGTCACTCTTAATTCTCCATAAGCCAGGTGATAGCAAACTATTACCTAGATACACTGAAGACTGAGAAATAACCAATGAGCGTTGCAACACAGAAAATATGCAAATATTTCCTGGTAGATAGGACTCAGTATGGGAGCTCTGGTGACATGGTGCCTAAGACAGTTATTTAATAGCCAACCAGAAGGCTGGTGGTTCACACCCACCAGCCTCTCCTCAGAAGGAAGATTGGGCAATCTACTTCCATAGAGATACTGCCTCGGAAACCCAAGGAGGGATCACTATTAGTCGGAACCAACTGGAAGGCAGTGAGTTTGGCTTTTTTTTTAGCAGGGGTGAAGAGGCTTGACCTCTCTGCCAGTGGAAGTCTTGGCAGTTTCTCTCCTTAATCTTATATGCCACCACGTCTCCAAGTGCTGGAGTCTCTGCTAACAGGAGTATCCTGGAGCATGTTCTTCTGTCTAAAGTCAGACAGAATATAATGTTTCCTTAGCGTTATATTTGCATAGTCAGAAGGCCAATTAACTTTTTTTCTTAGAACAGAAGAACAACCATTTCTCAAAGGCATTTGATACCATGTTTCAGTATACCTGTCTGTGTGCATATCTATATTATTTATGAGAGTAAATTCAGTGTCGTGGATGAGAATATGAGTTGGAATCCTGGATTTGTGTCTTATAAATCAAGCCACCTTGAGCAAGGTACCTAATTTCTGTAAATGTACATTTTCTTTTCTGTGAGATGAGATAAGTAACCTCTACTTCTTGAGCTAGAAAACAAAAGATCCAGGATCCAACTCAGTTGGTGCCAAGTCTAGTTATTTTGTTTTCACTCTTAGACACGATGTAGTTCTTCTAGAAAGGGATTTATTAATTATATAAGGATGTCCTCTGACAAAATGTATGATTCATTTCATTCCCACTGGAAGGTTACTAAATAGAAATGCCCTCTTCAGGATATTGATTTATTATCTTTTCATATATAAATAGTAACACTCAAAACCCAGGATTTCTTCTCCCAAACAAATATTTGCCTTGAAACTACACATTGGGTTAATACAATGTAGGTACAATTATATATGTCAATTTTCTAGTTCACAAAGTAGCTTTCAATTTTGTGTGTTTGGCTTTGTTTTTGGATTTTTTTCTTTCCTTCTGAGGCAGTGAATCCAACAAAGAAACCAAAAAAAGTTGACTTTAAAACATCCTGAGATGATTGTACATGGTTTATTTTCCTTAGTCCAAAACCAATGTGAAATGTTACTCTTTAACTAGAAGCCACTCAGAGCCAATGCCATAAGCTTAGTCACTCTTCCATTTGTACCCCCTCAGAAACCCAAGGAGGATTCGCTATGATTCGGGACCGACTAGATGGCTAGTGAGTTTGTTTTTGTTTTTTTATACAGACATACATATTTACATATAGATAGATATTTGATAACATTTATTAAATTAACAAATATAATAGAGGATAATTTCAATGAAAGCATAACTTATAGGGCAATTTTTCAACAACATTAAATTGAACGTATTTTTTCCCTATGCCTTATTTCAGCTAGAGGCTGGTTAAACTCAACTAATGTTTATTTGTGTATTTTTTCTAAAAATTGTTAACCAATTTAATCTCCAGCAAGATGTAATACAATTTGTAAGTACAGAATGAATCTTTCTGCTCTAGCATATTTTCAGGTAAGGGCATTTTCAGTTTTTGAGGGACAAGAGCTTTAGATGCTCTTATAAAGAGATTTGGAGTGTTTGTTTTAATGCACTCATACTGGATCTCACCATGAATCTTTGTACTGTACTCTAAGGCCATTGTACATCTGGATGAGGATGTGTGAGGAGTGATCACAACTCTAGGACCCTTCTTTATCTTTCCCCTTTATACACCTTTTCCTTTTTAAGGGCCACACAGATGTAACTGTAAAAACTTTATTCTAATGAGAGAGCCGAGAGCTTGGGAGCACCCACCTGGAAAATCCTCTTATATTTTTATATCCTTCCTGTTTTTTTATAGAAAGCCCATCAAGCTTATAGGTTAGGGAGAACTTAAATGAAAGTAACAGAGAACTAAAAACAGAAAAAATAGGCCAACCACAAATCATAATAAAAATACAAGCTTAGAAGAAAAGGTGGAGGAAAAATATCAAGTAATCATGCGCACATCTCTAGAATAATTAGTAATAATCCTTCTAATTGGAAGAATCTGTGATCCAACTTTAAAAATAGTTTCATGGTAAAATTTATTTATATTAGGTGTTTAGAACTTTTATCTTGGCAATCACAGGATATATGGACTATGAACATATTTTCTGGTGTTCGTAATCCATTGGGTAGGAAAAACTAGTATTTTGTAGGATTCTTCTCCTCCACTGTGGTTATGTTGTTGTTGTTAGGTGCTGTCAAGTTGGCTCCAACTCATAGTGACCCTATGTACAACAGAATGAAATACTGCCCAGTCTTGCCCCAGCCTCAAAATACTTGCTATACTGAGCCCATTTTTGCAGCCACTGTGTCAATCCATCTCCTCTAGAGTCTTCCTTTTTTTCACTGACTCTCTACTTTACCTAACATGATATATTTCTCTAGGCAATGGTCCCATATGACAACATGACCAAAGTAGGTAAGATGAACTCTGGCCATTCTCACTTCCAAGGAACATTCTGGCTGTACTTCTTCCAGGACAGATTTGTTTATTCTTCTGGCAGTCCATGGTACTTTCAGTATTCTTTGCCAACACCTTAACTCAAAAGCATCAACTCTTCTTTGGTCTTCCTTATTCACTGTCCAACTTTCACATGCATATGAAGCAATTGAAAATACCATGGCTTGGGTTAGGCACACCTTAGGCTTCAAAGGGATACCTTTGCTTTTCAGCACTTTAAAAGGTCTTTTGCAGCAGATTCACCCAGTGCAATACGTCATCTGATTTCTTGACTGCTACTTCCATTGGCACTTGACTGTTAATCAGAAGGCTGGCAGTACAAACCACTCCTTGGAAGGAAGGTTGAGGAATCTACTTCCGTAGTAATACCGTCTTGGACCCCAAGGAGGGGTCACTATGAGTCTGGTCAGACTCAACAGCACATAACAACAACAACAACAACAACTTTCATTGGTGTTGATTGTGGAACCAAGTAATATGAAAATTTTGACAATTTCTCTCTTTTCTCCATTTATTATGATGCTATCTATCGGTCCAGTTGTGAGGATTTTCATTTTCTTTTCTTTTCTTTTTTTTAAGTCAGAATTACTTCTTAACATATTTATCAGAAAAGCAATTTTCTATAATTACTTTTCTGGGTAAACAAGTTTTTTTTTTTTTTTTTTTAAATTGTGGTTTGGGTGAAAATTACAAAGCAAATTCACTTTCCATACAGCAGTTCACATACACTTTATCTCATGACATTGACTACAATTTATCACAATGCA
>NW_006921839.1:4910632-4912322 GCF_000298275.1 Orycteropus afer afer | reverse complement strand
TTTAATTGTGATTTGTGTGAAAATTACAAAGCAAATTCACTTTCCATACAGCAGTTCACATACACTTTGTCTCATGACATTGACTACAATTTATCACAATGCAACAGCTCCCCTCCCACTTCTTCCCAATATTTACCTCTTCCCTGTGTCCATCCCTCCATGCACTCCTGCCCCTGAGCTGTCTCCCTGTGCATAAATAGCCCATCTTTCTCCCAAAATTGTTCTCTCCAAGGAGTGTATCTACCTCAGGTAAATGTTCAACTCATATGCCTGTCTTTTATTTGGCTGGAAGCCGCAGGTATAGGTTCAATTCTAGACCTGAAGGTCAGCTAGGGGCCATAGTCTTCCACCAGGCTCTATCAGACCAGCAAACCTGGTCTCCCATCACCCCCTTTTTTTTCCAAATGATTTTGAGTTTTGTTCCACATTGTTCTCCCTCTCTATCCAGGATCTCCTACATAGATCCCCCTCTGAGTGGTTGACAGTGGTAGCTGAGCACCATCTAGTTCTTCTGGTCTCATAGTCATATGGTCTGAGGATCGCATGGTTTACCAGTGGCTAGCACTAATCATTTCCATAAATCTTTGGTTTTCTTCATTCTTCTTTGCTCTGGATGAGGAGAGACCCATCATTGCATCTAGATAGGTTCTTACAAGCTTTTAAGATCCCAGGCCCTACTTACCAAAGTAGGAGGTGGAACAATGTTTTGTGTAGTGTTGTTGTTGTTGTTATGTGCCATCGTAGTCTGTTATGCCAAATGAACTTGATGTCCCCTGTGACTATGGTCCTGAGCCAACAGGTTCAACTATTCAGTCCCTCTGGGTAGCTGGCTGTGACCAAGAAGTGACTACAACCTTGTCCCTTGTCCGTTCTACTATACCCCTGGGAATTCAGATCATACAAATACACTTATAGGACCATTGTCTGCCAACCCTATACATGGTCTTGGGTACACTCCCTGCTTCATAGACATACCTAATAACTCAGCCTGTCCACCCATCTATGGGAGCTCTGGTAGCATAGTGCATAAAGCACTTGATTGCTAATCAGAAGGCTGGCAGTTCAAACCCATCAGCTACTCTTGGGAAAGAAGGTTGGGCAATCTAATTCCATAGTGATACTGCCTCAAAAACCCAAGGAGGGGTTGTTATGAGTTGAGGCCGACTTCACGGCACATAACAACAACAACAACAACAACATCCATCTATCCTCTCGTATACCCATGTTTGCCTTGACTGACAACACAGTACTGTATATGCAAAAGAGTTCATCTTTGTTGTCTGTACCTCCCATGTACCTCTCTATGTCTTCCTTTTCCTCAATGCAACTATGTGGATCACTCACATTTGGTACAATGCCCTTCTCTTCACCCAAATCAATACTTACCTCTACCTATCTAACAGTGTTCCCTCCCCTCCCTACCCACCCCTGGTAAGCAACAAACAAATTTTCTTCCACAGATAAACATTTCCTTGATTTTACAATAACAGACTAATATAATATTTGTCCTTCTGTGATTGACTTATTTCCTCAGCATATTGTCCTCCAAGTTTATCCATGTTTTGTGGTGTTTTGCAGATTCTAGGTTATTCTCTAGGATTGCATAGTATTCCATTGTGTGTATGTACCATAGTTTGGTTATCCGTTCCTCAGTTGATGGACACCTAGGTTGTTTCCATCTTTTGGCTAT
>NW_006921839.1:4901694-4903048 GCF_000298275.1 Orycteropus afer afer | reverse complement strand
ACACTGCATGGTTTAAAATCAGGAAGGGAGTGTGTCAGGGTTGTATCCTTTCCCCATATTTACTCAATTTATATGCTGAGCAAATAATCCGAGAAGCTGGACTATCTGAAGAAAAACGTGACATCAGGATTGGAGGAAGAATCATCAACAACCTGAAATATGCTGATGATACAACTTTGCTTGCTGAAAGGGAAGATGACTTGAGGCCCTTACTGATGAAGATTGAGGAACACAGTCTGCAGTATGGATTACATCTCAATATAAAGAAGACAAAAATCCTCACAACTGGACCAACAAGCAGCAAGTTGTCAAAGAGTTCACGTTGCTTGGTTCTACAATCAAGGCCATTGGAAGCAGCAGTTAGACCATTAGACGATGTGTAGCACTGGGCAGGTAAGCTGCAAAGGAACTGTTTCAAGTGCTGAGGAGCAAGGATATCTCCTTGAGGGCTAAGGTGCCCCTGACACAAGCCATGATATTTCCAATTGCCTCGTATGCATGTGAGAGCTGGACAATAAATAATGAAGACCGAAGAAGAGTTGATGCTTTTGAGTTGTGGTGCTGGCAAAGAATGCTGAAGGTACCCTGGACTGCCGAAAGAACTAACAGATCTGTCCTGGAGGAAGTGCAGCTGAGATGCTCCTTGGAAGCTAGGATGGCCAGACTTCGTCTCAACTACTTTGGTCATGTTGTCAGAGGAAACTATTCCCTGGAGAAGGATGTCATGCTTGGTAAGGTGGAGGATCAACGAAAGAGGGGAATGCCTTTTACGAGATGGATTGACACAGTGTCTGTGACAATTGGCTCAAGTATAGCAAGGATCATGGAGTTGGCAAGGGATCAGGTGGTGTTTCGTTCTGCTGCGCATGGGGTCGCTATGAGTCGGAAGTGACTCAACGGCACCTAACAACAACAACAACAACCATTGTTTGGCCATCTTCTCCTCCACTAATGGGCACATAGGTTGTTTCCATCTTTTTGCTATTGTAAATAGTGCTGCGATGAACATGAGTGTGCATATATCAGTTCCTGTCTTGGCTCTCACCTTTCTAGGATATATATCTAGTAATGGGATTGCTGGGTCAAATGGTATCTCCAATTCCAACTTTCTAAGCCATATTGATTTCCACAGTGGTTGGGTCACTTCACAGTCACACAAGCAATGTATGAGAGTTCTAATCTCTCCACATCCCCACCAGCATTTGTTATTTTCTGTCTCATTGAACCTTGCCATCAGTGCTGGGGTGAGACAGTATATCTCATTGTTGTTTTGATTTACATCTCTCTGATGGCCAATGATTGTGAGCATCTTTTCATGTATTAGCTGACCATCTGAATATCCTCCTTGGTGAAT
>NW_006921839.1:4898844-4900063 GCF_000298275.1 Orycteropus afer afer | reverse complement strand
TTTATTCTGTCTTCCATTTCATCAATTCTACTCCTTTGCCCTTTCAATGTGTTATCTATTTCTGACAATTTAATATTAATCATCTGGATTTCTATCTGTAAATTTAAAATCGTTTCTAATTTTTCATTTATTTTGTCATTTTGTTCTTGTAGTTTCTTCTAAAATTCTTCTAGGGTTTTGTCTGTGTTTTCTTTGGTCTCTCTCTCAATCCTTTGAAGATACCTAAAGATAATTCTTTTGAATTCTTTATCAGGGAGTTCCAATGCTGCATCTTCCTCAAGGATGTGTTTTGGGTCTATATACTGGTCCCTTGTTTCTCCTGCTTTATCTTGCTTCTTTGTGTGGACTATGATGCTCTGTTGTCTGAGGCATTGTGATATTTTTGTGTTTATACTTAATTGGTGATTATATATTGGAGTGACTTGCCCACAATTTTTCATTTTCTTTGTTTTGTTTGTATGTTATCTACATAAGCAGGGTACTGTGCTGTGCTCCTCTATTCACTAGTTGCCAGCACTTGTACACTCACCACCTATCTCCTTTACTGTTGTCAGCCTCTTGTATGTCCTTGCCTCCCCTGACAAACAGAGCTTGGTCTTACGTCCCTGGAATCCAAATGAGAGTATCACTTTAAAATCCAAAATGGTTACCATTTGTATATATTCAAAATGGCTGTGCCCTTGGTCACTTTAAATATCAAAAATGGCCACTGCTTATAAAAATTCAAAATTGCTGTGCCTTCGGTCACTTTATATACCCAAAATGGCTACCACGTGTAAACAATCAAAATGGCTGTGCCCTTCAGACAGCAGAAAGTCCACAGCTCAGGTAGTCTCCCTCCTTGCTGTTTCTCTGTCTAGTCATAGACCATCAGAGCAGTTGTCCCTGCAGGCCTTGGTGACCAGGGCTGATCTTTAGGTCAATTCTCAGGTCCCAACACCACTTGGAAATATTCAGGCTGTTGGTCTCCTCAGCGCAGCTAATAGTCCACAGCTCCGACCATCTCTGTGCTCACTGTTTTCATTCAGGTTTTTCCACTACTTGGTGCCTAATACATTTCTGTATAGTTCCTTTCAAAGCTCAGGGTTCCAGGATTATCTTTTGTATCTCTGTCAACTGGTTTTTCTTTTCTTTGTTGAAGAGGGTCTGTGTTGCTTGTCTGCCTATTCCTCCATCTTACCAGAGGTCCTGTACAGGTCTTTTGTGTCCCTGGTAAGAT
>NW_006921839.1:4870219-4897230 GCF_000298275.1 Orycteropus afer afer | reverse complement strand
ATATGTTGTTGGAGTCTATTGGCTAGGATTTTGTAGAAGATTTTTGTACCCATATTCATGAGGGATATTGGTCTGTAGTTTTCCTTTTGAGTGATGTCTTTATCTGGTTTTGGTATTAAGGTTATGCTTACTTCATAAAATGAGTTAGGGAGGATTCCATCCTTTTCTATGTTTTGGAATAGTTTGAATAGGAATAGTGTCAATTCTTCTCTGAATGTTTGGTAGCATTCTCCAGTGAAACTGTCTGGGACAGGATTTTTGTTGTTGTTGTTGTTGGTAATTTTTTGACAACCTGTTCAATTCCTTCTTTTGTTATGGATCTGTTCAAATTTTCCACATCAGTCTTTGTTAGGTTAGATAAGTGGTGTGTTTCTACAAATCTGTCCATTTCTTCCAGATTTTAAAATTTGATGGAGTACAATTCTTCATAGTAACTGATATTATCCTTTTTATTTCGGTTGGTTCTATTGTGATGTCACCCATTTCATTTCTTATTCATATTATTTGTATTCTCTCCCTCTTTTCCTTTGTTAAATTTTCAGTGGTTTGTCAATTTTATTGATCTTTTCAAAAAACCAACTTCTGGTCTTGTTAATTTTTTCTATTGCCCTTCTGTTTTCTGTTTCATTGATTTCTGCTTGAATCTTGATTGCTTCCTTTCTTCTAGTGGCTTTTCTTGCTGTTCTTTTTCTAATTGTTGGAGATGTTGGTTTAAAGTGTTGATTTTGGCTCTTTCTTCTTTTTTGATGGGTGCAGTTATTGCTATGAATTGGTCTCTGATCACTGCTTTTGCTGTGTCCCAAAGATTTTGGTATGTTGTGTTTTCATTCTTGTTTGATTCAAGGAATTTTTGAATTTCAATTTTGATTTCTTCTCTTTCTCAAGGAGGGTGTTGTTTAGTTTCCATGTGTTTGTTCTTT
Organism: Orycteropus afer afer; assembly: GCF_000298275.1. Taxonomy (NCBI): domain Eukaryota; kingdom Metazoa; phylum Chordata; class Mammalia; order Tubulidentata; family Orycteropodidae; genus Orycteropus; species Orycteropus afer. The sequence goes on along the minus strand of NW_006921839.1, from coordinate 4,896,310 downwards.
TTCCCTTGATCTTCATATTATTGATTTGTAATTTGATAGCATTGTGATTTGAGAAGGTGCTTTGCAGTATTTCAGTGTTTTTAAATTTTTGAAGACTTGCTTTATGGCCTAACATATGGTCTATCATGGAAAATGTTCCATGTGCACTGGAAAGTAATGTATATTGTGCTGTTGTTGGGAAAGTGCTCTATAGATGTCTATAAGGTCAAGTTGGTGGATTGTATTGTTTGCCTCTTCCACATCTTTGTTGATTTTCTTTCCAGTTGTTCTATCTTTCATTGAAAGTGGTGTATTAAAGTCTCCCACTATAACTGTGGAGTTATCTATTTGACTTTTCAACTCTTTTAAAGTCTGATTTATGTATTTTGGTACTTTTTCATTGGGTCCGTAGCTATTTATTATGGTTATATCTTCTTCTTCAATTGATCCTTTAATCAGTATATAATGTCCTTCCTTGTCTTATATGGTGGTTTTTGTCTTAAAGTCAACTTGATCAGAAATTAATATTGCCACTCCTGGTCTTTTACGGTTGCCATTTGCTTGATACATCTTTTTCCAACCTTTGGGTTTTAGCCTATTTTTGTCTTTGTGTCTAAGGTGTGTCTCTTGTAGACAGCATATTGATGGGTTTTGTTTTCTTATCCAATCTGCAACTCTCTGTCTCTTTATTGGTGCATTTAATCCATTAACATTCATGTAATTATAGACAAGTATGAACAGTATTTTATAATTAATAATCATTTAATTAAGGCTATGTGATATAAAAGGTATTATTATTGTTACTATGAGGCATTGATGGTTCAGTGGTAGAATTCGTGCCTTCCATTCAAGAGACCTGGGTTTAAATCCAGCCAATGTACCCCATGCATAGCCACTACTTATCTATGAGTAGAAGTTTGTGTGTTGCTATGATGCGCAACAGGTTTTAGTGGGGCTTCTAGATTAAAGAAACGAAGGCAAAGTAGAAAGAAAGTCCTGGTGATCTACTTCCAAAAATTAGCCAGTAAAAACCCAGTGGATCCCAATGGTCTAACCTCCAGCTGATCATGTGGTGGCACAGGATTGGTCAGTGTTTCCTTCTGTTGTGAAAGGGTCACCATGAGTTGGAAGCTGGCTCGACAGTCGAAACAATACAACAATAACAACACTTATTGCTACTATTAGTTTATTATTGTTGTTGTTAGCTGCTGTCGAGTCAGTTTGGACTAATAACGACCCTATGTACAACAGAAAGAAACACTGCCCATGCCTGCATCATCCTCACAACCATTGCTATGCTTGAGCCCATTGCTGCAACCACTGTATGATTCTATCTTGATGAGGGTCCTCCTTTTTTTTCATTGACCCTCTACTTTTCCAAACATGATGTTGCTCTCCAGGGACAGCTCCCTCCTGATAACATGCCCAAAGTACATGAGATGAAGTGTTTCCATCCTCGCTTCAAATGAATTCTAGCTGTATTTCTTCCAGTATAGATTTGTTCATTCTTCTGACAGTCCAAGGTATATTCAATATTCTTTGCCAACATCATAATTCAAATGCATCAATTATTCTTTGGTCTTCCTTACTCATTGTCCAGTTTTGCATACATATAAAGTTATTGAAAATACTATTGCTTGGTTCAAGTATATCTTAGTCCTCAAAGTGACATCTTTGCTTTTTAACACTATACAGAGGACTCTTACAGCCTATCTGCCCAATGCAATATGTTGTTTTATTTCTTGACTGTTGCTTCTCTGGGCATTGACTGTGGATCAAAGTAGAATGACGTCCATGACAACTTCAGTATTTTTTTCTGTTTATCACAATGTTGCTTTTTGTTCCAGTGTGAGGATTTTTGCTTTCTTTATGTTAAGGTACAATCCAATCCATACTGAGGACTATAGTTTTTGATCTTCATCAGTAAGTGCTTCAAGTCTTCTTCACTTTCAGCCAGCAAGTCTGTGTCATCTGCATATTGCAGGTTGTTAATGAGTCTTCCTCCAATCCTGATGTGTTCTCCTTCGTATAGTCTACCTTCTCAGATTATTTGCTTGGAATACTGATTGAGTAAGCACCATGAAAGAATACAAATCTGACATGTTTGTTTCCTGATTTTAAACCATGCAGTATCACCTTCTTCTGTTCAAATGACTGGCCGTTGTTCAATGTAAAGGCTCCACATGTGCTAGAATTTCCTTTCTTTGCATGTTATCTGTAATGTGTTATGATCCATACAGTTGAGTGTCTAGGAACTCTGGTGGTGTAATGCCTAAGACACTTGACTGCTTAACAAGAAGGCTGGTGGTTCAAACTCTCCAGCCACTCCTTGGAAGGAAGATTGGGCGGGCAATCTACTTCTGTAGAGATACCACCTCAGAAACCCAAGGAGGGGTTGCTATGAGTCAAATAGACTTGACAGCACAAGTTTAGGTTTGTTTGTTTGTTTGTTGAGTGCCTTTGTCTAGTCAATGAAGCACAAGTAAACATGTTTTTTATATTCTCTGCTTTCATATAATGCCCATATGACATCAGCAATGGCATCCTTCATTCTACATCTTCTTCTGAATTTAGTTTTAATTTCTTGCAGTTCCCTGTCTATGTACTGCTGCAACCATTTTTGAAATATCTTTAGCAAAACTTACTTGTGTATGATATTAATGATATTTTTCAATAATTTCTGTATTCTGTTTTAATACCTTTCTTTTGAATGAGCTATTCAAATCATTTCGCCAGGTAGCTGTCTTCCAAATTTCTTGATATTGCTGACAGCATTTCCAATGATGCTTCCATTAGTTGAAATATCTTAATTGGTATTCTGTCAATTTCTAAAGCCTTGCTTTTTTACCAATGCCTTTGGTGTAGGTTGGACTTCTTTCTTCAGCACCATTGATTGTTGATCATATGTCACTATGTTTAATGATTAAATGTCAATTAATTCTTTTAGGTCCACCTCTCATCTGTGAGTTTGTTATACTGTGGTGGCTTATGTGTTACTATGGTTCCAGAGGGTATGTAACTGGTATTTTAAATACCAGCAGGGTCACCCATGATGGACAGATTTCTGTGGAGCTTCCAGACTAAGATACACTGGGAAGAAGGAAGGGGTCATCCACTTCTCAAAGAATTGGCCCATGAAAACCTTATGAATAACAGTGAAACACTGTCTGATATATTACTGGGATACTTTATGAATGGCCCTGAAACATTGAACAATATAGAGCCAGAAGATGAGCCCCTCAGGTTGGAGGGCACTCAAAATATGACTGGAGAAGAGCTGTCTCCTGAAAGTAGAGTCAAACTTAACAGCATGGTTGGAGTAACACTTTTGGGACCCTCCCCCCATTTGCTGATCTGGCAATGACTAAAAATGGGAAGAAATAGCTGAAAGCATCTGTTAGTAATCAGACCACAGATGGTATGAAGTATGAGTCTAGGAAAACTGGAAGTTGTCAAAAATGAAGTGGAATGCATGAAGATTGAAAACGTATGCATTAGGGAGCTGAAATGGACTGTTTTTGGCCATTTTGAATTAGAAAACCATATTATCTACTATGCCAGGAATGAAAAATTGAAGAGAAATGGCATGGCATTCATCTTCACAAAGAATATTTCAAGATCTATCTTTAAGTATATTGCTGTCAGTAATAGGATAATATCCATATGCCTATAAGGAAGACCACTTATTACTATTATTACTCAAATTTATGCACCAACCACCAAAGCCAAAGATGAGGAAATTGGAGATTTTTACCAACTTCTGCAGTCTGAAACTGACCAAACATGTAATGAAGATGTATTGATTATTACTAATGAATGGAGAGTGAAAGTTGGAAACAAAGAGGAATCACTGGTAGTTGGAAAACATGGTCTTAGTGATAGAAATGATGCATGATTGAATTTTGAATTGCATGATTGAATTTTGCAAGACCAATGATTTACTTATTGCAAATACTTTTTTCAACAACATAAATGGTGGCTATGCATTTGGACCTCACCAGATGGAATACCCAGGAATCAGATCAACTACATCTATGGAAAGAAGCAATGGAGAAGCTCAATATCTTCAGCCAAAACAAGGCCAGGAGCTGACTATAGAACAGATCACCAACTGCTCATATGCAAGTTCAAGCTGAAGCTGAAGACAATTAAAACAAATCCACAAGAGCCAAAACAGGATCTTGATTGTTGAGATGAATGAATGTAGAGAGCATGTGAAGAATAGATTTGACTCATTGAACACGAATGACCGAAAACCAGAGAAATTGTGGGATGACATCAAGAATGTCATCCATGAAACAAGCAAAAGATCATCAAAAAGACAGGAAAGGAAGAAAAGACAAAAATGGATATCATCAGAGACTCTGAAACTTGCTCTTGAACGGACAGTAGCTAAAGCAAACAGAAGATTTGGCAATTCTTTTTGGTACAGTGACTCTGCGTATTTCTTTCCTCTTTTTTTTTTTTTTTTTTTTTTTTGTGATTCCTTTGTGGTTCAACATTTTGCCCATAGAATCATTCAGTATTGCAAGTCAAGATTGGGGAATGCTGTGCATGTATTTTCCTTTTGGTTTTCCAATTCTAGATTTCTGTACATTTCATTATAATACTTTACTTTGTCTTGTAGAGCCACTCAGAAATCTTCTGTTCAGCTTGTTTATGATTTCGTCCATTCATTTTACCTACTCTACGTTCAAGAGCTAGTTTCATAATTCTTTCTGACATCCATATTGGTCTTTTCTTTCTTTCTTGATTTTTTTTAGTGATGCTTTGCTTTCTTCAGGTATGATGTCCTTGATGGCCTCCCAGTCTCCAGTCATTAGTGTTCAATATGTCAAATCTATTATTGAGATGGTCTCTAAATTCAGATGAGATATACTCAACAGTTTACTTTGGCTGTTATGGTAGTTAAGGTTATGTGTTAACTTGTCTGGGCTGGTTTTGAGTGGCTGGGCAGCTGGATTCAGTTATTCTCCTGGTGAGACTGGTAATGAACTCCATGGTGGAATCTGTTGTGAGCAGCTGAGTAGCTCCTTTAGGAATGTGGTCTGCTTCCAGCATGTAAGGAGAAGTTTTGAGGAAGGTCTCTGCAGCTTTTTGGCATGCTTGGACCCTGCATGTAGCTGAGTCTTCTTTTAGCAGCCTACTGCTAATTTAGGGACTATCTGTGGACTTGAATTAGTGGCCTGTCATGTTGTTTGGTAATATTGGAACTGTGCCATTTTATCTGGTGACATTGGGCTTGCCAGCCTCAGCAGCCAGCAACTGCCTGAGTGAAGAGATGCTCCAGTGGGCTAGAAGCCAGAGGCAGAGCTGAAGCTCAAGGTCAAGGTCAAGGGGCTTTCATCCAGCTCCTAGAGCTTGGCATTTTGAACTTGGATTTCTAGCCTGCTAAACTATAAGAGAATAAATCCCTGTTTGTTAAACCATCCACCCATTTGTGGTATATTCCCGTCAGAGTGGCACTAGGTAACCAAAATAGCTGTTGTGGACATCTTCTTCAGCTTCAACTTGCACTTACATATGAGCAATTAATGGTCTATTTCACAGTGAGCACCTAGCTTTTTTCTCACTGATGATATTAAGCTTCTTCATTGTCTCTTTCCACAGATGCAGTTGATTTGATTCCTGTGTATTCCATCAGGTGAGGTTCACATGTATAATCACTGTTTATGTTGTTGAAAAACAGTGCTTTCAATGAATAAGTCATTGGTCTTACAAAATTCTGTCATGTGACTTCTAGCATAATTTGTCTCACCAAGGCCATATTTCCCAACTAGTGATTCTTCTTTGTTCCTAACTTTTGCAATCCAATCACCAGTAATTATCATATATCTTGATAGCATGTTTGATCAATTTTAGGCAACAGAAGTTGGTAAATATTCAATTTCTTCATCTTTGGTATTAGTGGTTGTTGTGTAAATTTGAATAATAGTTGTGTTAACAGTGGTCTCCTCATAGGCATATGGATATTATCCTATTACCCACAGCAATGTGCTTCAGGATGGATCTTGAAATGTTCTTTTTGACATTGAATGCAATGCCTTTCCTTTTCATTATGTCATTCTCGGCGTAGTAGACCATATAATTGTCTGATTCAATATGACTAATATTAATCCACTCAGCTTCATAATAGGAGCTCTGGTAGCATAGCACCTAAGGCACTGGACTGCTAACCAAAAGGCTGGTGGTTCAAATCCACCAGCCACTCCTTGGAAGGAAGGTTGGGCAATCCTACTTCTGTAGTGATACTGCCTCGGAAACCCAAGGAGGGGTCGCTATGAGTCGGGGCTGACTCGACGGCACATAACAACAACAACATAATTATATATATGTGTGTGTGTGTGTGTGTGTGTGTGTATGATTATACAGACCTTCTGCTAGAATGTGGAAATAAGAAATCACTTGGATGATGTCCTTGATCAGTTTCATACCTTCTGGGTTCAGTGGGGCCAGAGATTCCTCACTAAGTATCCATGAACGAGTGTCAGAGAGACCACAGATTCTATGCAGGATGGGGAATGAGAATTTTTTTTTCAAGGGAGAAGATCTTCAGCTTTAGCAAATTATCTTGGGACCAGTGATCCTGAAGAAATGAAGGTCCACTAGTCTATATAGAAGTTTCCATGAAAAGGACATGTGAGTCTCTGTCTAATCCAGAAGTAGCAGCTGATTGGTGTTGGACATTAGGAAATTTAGGGACTTTTTAGTGCTCAAGTACCATTTTATCACCAAATGTTTTCATTTCATTTCTTCAGAAAAACTCTATTATGTTTTTTTATCAGGTGTGCATGTACACACATATCCATCCATATCCATGTCAATGAAATTGGATTTGATACAAAACAATTTAAGAGAAATAATATTTTCAGTTTTGTAGAAAAGGGCTTTTCTAAATCTTTTTCACAGCATCACTTAATGTTTTCATCAGCCCGTAAATAATCTAATGACATGTTGGTCTTCCCTTACCAGACTGTGAGTTCCCAAGGGTCAGGGACTAGCATCCTTTGTACCTCATCATCTAGCACAGGGCCTTGCACACAGTAAATGGTCCATAAAATTTTCTGTTCTTAACTGAGCTGTAACTGAACTCTACTAAAGTGTACTGACATGGATATGAATTTCTTTTGAAGGAAGTAGAATTCATCTACGAAATATTTTTTTGCTGTGTTGCCAGAACCAAACCCACTGAGACACATTGAGATTAAAATGACTAATTAGTGGTTAATGATTTTGATCAGATGTTTTTTTAAATTCTCCAGTTGCCCTTTGCCTATGAATAATGAGGGAGGGACCAACTGAAGGCAGAGGCCTAGGTTGGTATGTTAAAGAAAAAGGAAATGTCTCAATTCCATTCCAGGAAAGAGGAGTGGTCAGGGGGAAAAGAAGGGGATAAGAGGTGAGAAGCTGCCACTTGAAGAATTAATTGCATCACTGCCATTAGCAATGCATCACTGATAGAACATTTGGAAACTCTCAGGATGTTTGTGGTTTTAGTCTGTACACCACATTGATCTTCTAGTGAAACATTCACTCATGGAACTGATTACTGTTGCAGTTTATGTGCGCACTTTCTAAAAACAGTCTCAATCATAGACATGTCCTGAAGGACTTTCCAGAAGTTACCACCAGTCCTAGGTTTCAACAAACCAAGGGATTTTTAGATATCCCAAGACAGTGCTTTTGTTTTATTTTACACACAATTTACTTTTCTTTTACAATGCTGTAGAAAGGGCAGGGATAGGATATAAACACTTGAAACCTTCCTACAACTCTGAATTGGGACCTGAAGAGGTGTTTTGTATTTGCGCAGGTAGAACACAGGAGTGCCAGCTCATCCTCACCACAGATGTAAGTGTACTCTGTTAGTACTATGGATGTGAGACACTGAACATTGCACTGTGTATTAATCCATAGGCAGAGGTCTCTGGTTAAAAAGATCTAAGGAGTTGGGAACCAATATTCTCTTTGTTCTGCCTAATGTGAAGACCTCCATATGATATTGGGAAGTTCCCCCAAGTCTTGAAGGTCTGACTTCTTCACTGTGACTTCCACCACTTGGTGTAAGCCTCAAACTCCAAATTGGTTTTCCTCTTCATCCCTGAGTTCTCTGCTACCTCTGTATACTCTCACTCATTTTCCACACCTATAATGTCCCAGTTATGCTATGTTTGTTGTTGTTAGCTGACATTATGTCAGCTCCTGATTCATGGTGACCCCATTCACAAAGCTCCTTTTGCAAAGAAATTGCCAGCCCTTTCTTCCTACTTCATCTTAGTCTGGAAGTTCCTCTAAATCTTGTTCAATATCATAGCAACACACAAACCTTCACTGATGGACAGGTGGTTACTGTACTTGAGATGCAGTGGCTGGAAATTGAACCCAAGTCTCCTGTATGGAAGGTGAGAATTCTACCGCCAAACTACCACTGCCTCTCAAACTACGTATCTCTCCTTGACCTCTCTGTCTCAAAGCCTCTACACATGCTATTCTTTCTGCCTAACTTACTCTTATTCCCTCTCCTTTTCCCTCAGTCTTACATTCCACTGTCCATAGACTTCCCTTCATTTGAATATCAGCTCATCAAGTTCTTGTTTCTTCAGGAAGTCCTCTCCCAAGTGCTGCCTCATGTCTTGGTTGGTGCCCCTCATAGGTGTTCCCATAGCACCTTGGACCGTCCTCAACACATCCCTTATAACCTATGTTTAAATTGTTTGTTTACCAGGCAATAGACTAATGAGACAATTAAGTGTGGGTCTTTTAAATTAATACTTCCTTAGTCCCTGCACAGATCCAGCTGTTCTTAAGTGCTGTCGAATCAGTTCTGACACACAGAGATCCTACGTACAACAGAATGAAACAATGCCCAGTCCTGGGCTATCCTCACCATATTTGCTATCCCTTCAGCCCATCACTGCAGCCACTGTGTCAATTCATCTTGTGGAGGGTTCCCCTTCTTGTCTGACCCTCTATTTTATCAAGAATGATATCCTTCTCCAGAGAATGGTCCCTTCTGACAACAGGACCAAATTACGTAAGACAAACTCCAGCCATTCTTGCTTGTAAGGAGCATTTAGGCTGTACTACTTCCAAGACAGATTTGTTCATTCCTCTGTAAATTCATGATATTTTCAGTATTCTTCACCAACACCACAATTCAGATGCATCAATTCTTCTTTGGTCTTCTTTATTCATTGTCCAGCTTTCACATGCATATGAGACAATTAAAAAGACAATGGCTTGGGTCAGGGGGACCTTAATCGGCAAAGTGACATCTGTTTTGGTTACCTAGTGCTGTTCTGACAGGAATATACTACAAATGGGTGGTTTGACCAAACAGGAGTTTATTCTGTTATAGTTTGAAGGCTTTAAGTCTGATTTCAAATTGCCAGGTTCCAGGGATTGGGTGAAAGCCCCTCAACCTTGGGCTTCACTTCTGCTTCCTGCTCTCGGCCCACTGAAGCTAGAAGCTTTTCTTCACTAGGACAGCTGCTGGCTGCTGAGACTGACAAACTCAAGGTCAACAAGTAAAAAAGGCACAGTCCAAATATTACCAAACAATACAGCAGGACATTGATTCAAGTCCATTGAAAGTTCCAAGATTGGGGCAAGCTGCTGAATAATGATTTGGCTACATGCAGGGTCCAAGCATGCCATAAGCTAGAGACCATTCCCAAAGCTGCTGCTTATATATGGGAAGCAGACCACATCCTTAAAGCAGCTATTCAGCTGCTTGTGGTAGGTCCCACCATGGAGGTCATTGCCAGTCTTATCATGGGGAATAACTACCACCAGCTGCCCAGCCACTCAACCAGGCCCAGTCAACTTGACACACAGCTTTAACTACCACAACATCTCTGCTCTTTAACATTTTAAAGAGGTCTTTTGCAGGAGATTTTCTAGTGCACTATGTTGTCTGGCTTCTTGACTGCTGCTTCCATGAGTGTTTGCAGATCCAAGTAAAAGGAAATCCCTGACAACTTCCATCTTTTTCCATTTATCAGGATGTTGCTTATTGGTCCAGCTGTGAGGATTTTGTTTCCTTTGTGTTAAGGTGCTAACCATACTGCAGACTATAGTCTTTAATCTTCATCAGTAAGTACCTCAAATCATACTCACTTTCAGCAAGCAAAGTTGTGTCATCTGCATATTGCAGGTTGTTAATGAGTCTTCCTCCAATCCTGATGCCATGTTCTTCATATAGTCCAGCTTCTCAGATTATTTACCCAGCATACAGATTGAATAAGTATGGTAAAAGGATACAACCCTGATGCACTCCTGTCCTGATTTTAAACCATGCAGTATACCCTTGTTCTGTTTGAACTACAGCTTCATGGTTGATGTATAGGTTCCTCATGAGCACAATTAAGTGTTCTGGGATTCACATTCCTTACAATGTTATCCATAATTTGTTATGGTTCACACATTTGAATGCCTTTACATAGTCAATAAAGCACAGGCAAATGGCATAAATGAATGAGCACGTCCAGTGTTACATATGCTTGTTGAAACATCTTGGTGGGTATTCCTACAATTCCTGGAGGCTTGTTTTTTTGCAATTCTTCAGGGCAGCTTTGCCTTCTCACTTCACTGCCACAGGTTCTTGATCAGATGCTACCTCCTGAAATGGTCGAACATCAACAAATTATTTTTGGCACACTGACTCTGTGTATTCCTTCCATGTTCTTTTGATGCTTTGTGCATCATTTAATGCAATGGAGAAGCTCAATATTAATCAGTCAGAACAATGCCAGGAGATGACTGTGGAACAGACCATCAATGGCTCTTATGCAAGTACAAGTTAAAGCTGAAGGAAAAAACAAATTCAAGACAGCCAAATAAGACCTTGATTATATTCCACCTGAATTTAGAGATCATCTGAAGAATAGATTTGATATATTTTACACTAATGACTGAAAACCAGATGAGTTGTGGGATGACATCAAGAACATTATACATGAAGAAAGCAAGAGGTCATCAAAAAGACAGAAAAAGAAAAAAAAGACCGAATTGGATGTCATAAGAGACTCTGAAACTTGCTCTTTAACAGACAGCTGCTAAAGCAAAGAGAAGAAACGATGAAATAAAAGAACAGAAAATTTCAAAGGGCAGTTCAGGAAGACAAAATAAAGTATTATAATGAAGTGTCCAGGAGCTCTGGTAGCATAGTGCCTAAGGCACTTGACTGCTCACCAGAAGCCTGGCGGTTCAAACCCACCAGCCACTCATCGGAAGGGAGGTTGGGCAATCCAACTTCCGTAGTGATACTGCCTCAGAAACCCAAGGAGGGGTCGCTATGAGTTGGGGCCGACTCGACGGCAAACAACAACAACAACAACAATGAAGTGTCCAGAGACCAGGAATTAGAAAACCAAAAGGAAAGAACATGTTCAGCACTTCTCAGGCTGAACGAACCAAAGAAAAAATTCAAGCATCAAGTTCCAACATTGAAGGATTCTATGGGAGCTCTGGTAGCATAGTGGCTAAGGCACTTGACTGCTCACCAGATGGCTGCGGTTCAAACCCATCAGCCACTCCTCGGAAGGAAGGTTGGGAAATCCTACTTTCATAGTGATACTGCCTCGGAAACCCAAGAAGGGGTCGCTATGAGTCAGGGCTGACTCGAGGGCACATAACAACAACATGGGAAAAATACAGGTTCACCAGGAGCTCTGGTAACATAGTGCCTAAGGCACTTGACTGCTAACCAGAAGGCTGGCGGTTCAAATCTCCCAGCCGCTCCTCGGAAGGAAGGTTGGGCAATCTACTTCTGTAGTGATGCTGCCTTGGCAACCCAAGGAGGGGTCGCTATGAGTCGGGTCCGACTCGACGGCACATAACAACAACAACAGAGATCTCAATAATTACGCCATGAATTAATAAATGAATATGTTAAGGTTCAAGAATGTATTTGCTATAATTTTGTTATCAGTCTTTGTGTTCATGGACCAAACTCTCTCATGGTTCTTAAATAAAGAGTTTTCTCCTTTACTACAAGTTTTTTTTTTTTCCTTTTTTTTTCCTAAATAAGATTAAGGAGAAAAATTTTAATTTGATTAACATCATATAAAAAATTTATAAACCATTTTCCATAGTTATTAATGAGAGGCAATCTCAAAGTGTTCAGTAAATAGGGTAACACTGTATTCTGGTGACACCTATTGTTTTGGTATAATTCTTAGTGGCAACCCCTTTTATTCTTGAGTTTTCCAATTTAGATAGTAATTTGTATGGCTCTCCTATTTATAAATACTTTGGGAGCAAAGGGGAGAGGAAGAAGAATCACACAGTAAAAGATACTTTTGGTAGTTATTCTGCATTTTTTGAAACAATTCATGACAAGTAAGCCAAATATACCCCCAATTCTAGTTTGAGTCATCTAAGAAAAATAAAATGTACTCTGAGTTTTGCTCAGTCATGATTAATGATAAAAAGAGAGGAAGTGATTTTGTCTGAGTTCTTAAGAAGTTACTCTCAGTCTTTATCAGTTGCCAAATATAAACTCGAACATATTCTTTTTATTTGGAAAATATAATTAAAAATTAACAGCTAAAGACTAATATTTCCCAGAGTTCTTTTTAAAAGTGTACAGAGTGAATTTTGTTATTCCAGAAAGCCTTTTGTCTTTCATTCTTTAATTTTGTTTTTCAACTTTTTATTGTGATTTGGGTGAAAGTTTACAAACCAAATCAGTTTTTCATTCAATTCATGTGCACTTTGTTTCATGTCATTGATTGCAATCCCCACAATGTAACAGCACTCATTCTACTTCCTCCCTGTTTTCTGTTTCTAATCGTCCTTCTCTATGCCTTCCTTCCTTCTGAAGTTTGTCTTTGTGCAAATGCTGTCATTTTGATCTTGAATAGTTGGTTGTTCTAAGGAGTGTGTACCTCTCTAGTGCTATTTACTTTATACACCTATTGTTTGGCTGAAAATTTAGCCACAAGGGTGAATTCAGTTGATAAGACACAATGAATATATAATAACTAAATGGTTTCTTTGAAAATCTTTGCTGACTCACATTTTAAGCACAATTCTAACAATACCACATCCTTCCCCAAAATGATTTGAGTTTAGTAAACAATGAATAAACAGAAGGATTATTTTAAGGCAAGAATCAAGAACATTAAATTTTTGGAAACAAAAAAGGTTTAATTTCTTTTGCAATACGCTTATTCTATCTTTAATTAAAATGTTTTCAATTTGAAGAGCTCGTCTGTTTTTTATAACACAGTTGAAAAGTGCTATGAATTGGAGGCTGTAAATTGGAGGAAGTTAATCATACAATGGATTTCTCAAGTTGATTAAAATTACAAATGAGAATTAAAGATTATGTTTTATCTCATCTAAGTTACACTCTAGTTATGAAATGCCCACTCAGACCTTGACATGCAAGGTTATGAACCCCACAGGTCACCTCCTTCATGCCCTTAGGTTTGTTCTTCCAGGGGCAACAGAGTGGCCCCCCCATTTCTCTGCCTCTATCTCTCACTGCCTCTTCCCAACCAATAGTTGAGCACAGGCTAAATGATCTCATTCAGAAGTTATTGCTTTCTGTCTTTGGTAGGTGCTTCTCTCCTCCCCTACTGCCCTGCGTTTGAAAAGGAATGCATATCAACTCTGATTTTATGCTTCAGCTTCTCTGAGATCTAATCCTTGCTTTTCTTTGTGGTATCCATAACATTGGCCATTTACTTCCTTAGTTCTTCTCATTGTTCTATAAGTAGAACTTCATTCACCTAGCTCTTGAGTAGATTAGAATTATGGTCAATAGTATATTAACAGGTAGTTATAACTCTGTAAGCCTGGTATCTGAAAAGCCAAGGTGAACGTCAGTCACCCATAGATTCATCAAGTTGATTATCTACAAAACTTACAGTATTTGTCCAAAATCTCCCTCTGCTTGTTAGAATTCTAGTTCCTTGACTGGAATTTTCAAGTGAACACCAGTTTGCTGGGCTGAGACTCTGATACTCTGTTGAGCTTATGCCACTTTCTCCCACAAAAGTATTTGGCGTCCTGCCCCAAATGGTGAGGCACCATGATGTGAAACTGAGCATTGCCACCACTTTGGAACTCCTGCTACTGTGCTCCATTCACAGTCGGCAAACTTTTGGATAATAACATTTGGTTGTTCTCAATCAAGCTTGATATCACCATAGTCATGAGACCTCTTCTTGGGGGGCAGTTCTATACCCAGCCCAGTTTCAATAAGATAAACCCTGATCCATCATCATTCCCTTTTGCTGGCAGGCACATAACAACAACAACATTCCAGTACATCCTTCTTCCAAGGCTTCTTATGTAGGACTCTAATATAATTGGACATCAAGTTCAGTTTAATACACATTTATTGTTTACTTCCTATGTTCAAGCATATAGGGAAGAGGGGACAGGGATTATTGAAATGGTAGTGCTCTGAGAATTTATCACCTTTGTACAGGATAAACATCTGAAGAGGTCATTTTTAATGTTTTGCAAATTAAAAAAGAGAGAGAAAGATTTACATATTGTTTTGAATTGTATCTCCCTAAAAGATAGGTTGAATTCCCAGCTCCAATACCTATGAATGTGATCTTATTTGGAAATGATGTCTGCAGATATAATGAAGTTAAGATAAGCTCATTTAGGCATGGGTCTTAAATCTAATTCTCAGTAAGAAGAGGGAAAGTTGGACATGGATGCACATACACACACACACACACACACACACACAGTAGATAGAGAGTGGAATGAGGCATTTATAAACCAAAGAACCCCAAGGATTTCCAGCAAATGGCAGAAGCTAGGAACAGGAAAGGAAGGATTCTTCTATAATCTTCAGAGGGAGCATGTTCCCACTGACACCTTGAAACTGTGAGCCTTTGAAACTGTGAGAGAATGAATTTCTGTTGTTTTAAGCCATCCAGCCTCTGCCAGTTTGTTAATGGTAGCCCTAGAAAATTAATGCATGTATTAATTAATTTGCCAGTCATAGGATAAGCACTTGAATAATGCTTATTAAAAAGCACTTTCTGATATGGAAATTTTCATTCCCTCTATAGGTACTACTCCTGACCCCCAACTTACAAGTCCTTTCCCTAACTGATAGTCCATATATTTCATTCTCACTGCCATGGAGTTGATTCCGACTCATAGTGACCCCATTGGGTTTCAAAGGCTGTAAGTCTTTGCAGAAGTAGATTGCACCATCTTCCTCTCACAGATCAGCTGGAGAGTTTGAACTGCGACTTTCTGGTTAGCAACTAAATACCTTACTCACTGCTATATCCTTGATCTCTGCATCTTCTTGACAGCCATATGTGGATAACATAAGAATCCCTTGGAGAAGGATAACTTCCTCTTTACTCCATGGACATCTTGCAGTACTTAATTAATGGAAAACAGTAGAATAAATTGCTATTTTGTGAGGGTTGTTCTGTTAGATGGCATACGCTTTTTGTATTTTTTGACCATCAGGAAAGATCAAATTAGGTGACACTCACTTCTCAAGTCCTAATGTTGCACTAAGAGTGCCTCAGAACAATGAGATAAGAAGTATATATATGTAACAGTTCTCAAATTTTAGATCTCAAGTTATTTCCTCTTTCCATTATGATTACATTTCGTAAATTAATTTTCATCATATCCTACAACATTCTCAGCATTATGGCTTCCTCAAGGAAGGGTTGCCCTCCAGTGCCAACTGTGATCAATGTTGTTGTTGTTGTTAGTTGCCCTGGAGTCGTTTCCAACTCATAGCGACCCCATGCACAGCAGAGCGAAACACTGCCAGATCCCACGCCATCTCCATGATCCCTGCTATACTTGAGCCCATCATTGCAGCCACTGTGTCAATCCATCTCGTTGAAGACCTCCCTCTTTTCTGTCAACCCTCCACCCTACCAAGCATGACATCGTTCTCCAGGGAATGGTTCCTTCTGATAGCATGACCAAAATAGGTGAGACGAAGTCTAGCCATTCTCGCTTCCAAAGAGCATTTTGGGTGCACTTCCTCCAGGACAGACCTGTTAGTTCTTTTAGCAGTCCATGGTACTTTCGGCATTCTTCGTCAGCACCACAACTCAAAAACATCAACTCTTCTTCGGTCTTCCTTATTCGTTGTCCAGCTCTTACATGCATACGAGGTGATTGGAAATATCATGGCTTATGTCAGGCGCCCCTTAGTCGTCAAGGACTGTGATCAATAAACATTTGTAAAATTTATGCCACTCAGAAGCAGTATCTTCCTATATTTCTACCATACTTTTATTTTTATTATTTCTTAAAGAATTATTTATATACACTTATGTAGCTTAGGAGCTCTGGTGGTATAGAGGATAAGGTATTTGACTGTTAACTACAAGGTCAGCAGTTCAAACCCACCAGCTGCTTTGTGGAAGAAAGATGGGGTAATCTACTTCCATAAGTCGATTTACAGCCTTGGAAACCCAGTGAAGGGATTGCTATGAGTTGGAATCCACTCGATGGCAGTGAGCTTCTGTTTGTTTGTTTTTAGTAGCTTTTACTATATGCTGGGCACTGTTCCTATAGCTTTATAAATACCAACTCCTTCCCAAGAACCTCAAGGGAGTTCCAATCCCAAGTTTATAAACAGGAGAGTGAGACACATTGAGGTTCAGTCCTTCACTCAAGGTCATACATGGAGTAGTAGATCCAGGCGCCAAACCTGGTTAGTGGGGCTTTGAGTCCACACTCTCAACTATGACAAAACTACTGCTCCAAAGGAGCCATTAGACACTTCAGTGCTTATTGAAACCTCCAGGAAAGAATGGTATGATACACATTTCTTGAGCTGCATGCCTGATCCCCAGCTTCATTTCTGAAAATTGTTTACTCCTTACAATTCCTAATGAGTAGCAAGCCTAGCCGCAATGTTATTCTACAAAGTTATGACCTTGCTAATCATATCTGAATAGATAACTATTAGCACTCCACCTGGGACATTCAGATTCCCTCTCCCTGAACTTGAAATTGGAACACCATCAGCACTAGATGCTGAAACTGTATAGAGCCAAGGCTGTAGTCATATACATAGCATGCTGTTGTGGTGTCATGTGCCCTGCTGTAAAGAGAAGCAAACACCCTGTGACCTCGGATAGAAAAAGAAAATTGCTTTGATTTTTGTTTTCTAGTGCCTATCTCAAGTTCATTATAAGATCTGCCTGCTCCTCCTGCCTTGACTTCACTGGATGCTACTGTGTCTATATTTCTGTTCATTATAACCAAAGTTGCCAAGATATGGAAAGCTAAAATTCATTCTAGTTCATCCTGATACTTGTTGGTGGAGACAACTTTGTCAACAAGGTTATTCATCATTCATTATCATTTTCAAGTTCATCCTCATTTTTCTCCTTTCCAAAATTACTTATAAAACAAAACTATTTCTGGAGAGGGGAGGGATCTTGAATTTTATCAGCAAATCTCTCAGAGAGGTTTCATTGATAAGTAGCTTAAAATGGATTTCATTAGGTGAAACCACAGGATAGATAGCTTCAGATGGTTTGGGAAAAGAGAGAGGGACTCCACAAAGATTAAACTTATATGAATTCTCCCTTCTGCCTACAGCTGGCCTTGACTTAGCTTCTTTTCCTTTTTCACGTGAAATATCTCATTACTGTTCTTTTTAACAATGCTTTTATTATAAAGCAGTGTGAACAGTTTTTCATCCACCTATTAGCCATTTTATTTCTTCCCTATGAATTGCTAATTCATGTCCTTTGTCCATTTTTTCCATTGGATATCCTTTTTAACACAGTTGTCTTATTTGAGATGAGTAGTTCTCAACTTTGGCATATTATATACTTTGTGAAAAACACCAAAGTGGGGAGGGGGAAAGGTTTCATCCAGGTTAAATATCTGGAGGAACCTGGGCACCAATTGTACTTAAAGTGTCTTCATGTTTGTAATTTGCAGCTGTGTTTGATATCCATTGTTATAAATTTAATTCATAACACCCTCTGGTCTCCAGCTGTGTTAATTGCAGAAGCTACTTCTCATTTCCTTGACACAGTTTCCTCTTGTACAAAATAGGCAGAAGAACTGCAAAGCTACACAGCATTCTTCTCTTAAATTCTATGAATCCAATGGAGGAGATGGGTTTCAGGAAGAAGTGTGAGGCAGACTCTGTGGTCAGGTGTTCTGCCAGGCAATTAGACTTTCCCTGCAGATAATGGGCTCTAAGTGGAGGGGAGTAAAGCCAGGGATTTATGGGATATGTTTACTTCTCTATTTAGCCCACCTTCAGTTATGTAGCAATCTTGCCCTCTCAACCTCATTATAAATGAAGAAAAGATTGAAGTTGTCAGGATTTCATTTACTTGGCTCCACAATCAGTGGCCACGGAAGCAGCAGTTATGAAATCAAATGACATATTGCATTGCAAATCTGTGTCAAAAGAAGACTAAAGTACACCTGAGTCAAGCCATTGTCTTTTCAACAGCCACATGTGCATGTGAAAACTGGACAATGAATAAGGAAGATTGAAGAAGAATTAATGCCTTTGAATCACAGTGTTGGTGAAGAATATTGAATATTGAATATACCACGCACTGCCAGAAGAACGAAATCTTTGTTGGAATGATGCAAGAGTGGCCATACTTCATCTGTTATATTTTGTATGTTATCGGGAGGGACCAGTGGCTGGAGAAGCATATCATGCTGGGTAATCTAACGGGTCAGCAAAAAAAAGGGAAGACCCTCAACAAGACAGATTCATGCAGTGGCTGCAACAATGGGCTCACACTTAGCAACAATTGTGAGGATGGTGCAGGAATGGGAAATACTTCATTCTGCTGTACATAGGGTCACTATGAGTTGAAATCAGCTGGATGGCACCTAACAACAAAAACACTTGGTGACTGAGGATTAGAGTTATATGTAAGGCACTTTATCTCTTTTCAGATGTCAGCTTGAGTAACAAGAGGAGTTTGGGCTAATTGCCCCCTCCAGGCCAAAGCATCCCCCCTCTGGTATAGGAGGGATCTTGTGTGGTGCAGGGGCAGTCTTCACCACCTCTAGTTCTTTCAAGGGGTTTATGATAATGCTCAAAGCAAACCTCTGCTCCAGCCTAGTACAGGTTGTGGGGGTCCAGATGAGGGGACAGGAAGGGATGGAAGGATCCTTCTCGTGATTCAGTCAGGAAGGTCCCTGAAAACTGCCGGGCTGATACAATCCCAATCCAGGTCACGGATTGATGAGGATTTACTCAAAAGCACCCCAAAGGCGGAAAAACACGTTCAGCGGCAGGGGCAGGAAGTCTTGGCTTGTCCATTTCATGCTAATGTGTTTCTTCATCTGTAAAGTGGAGACAGTAACACTGATATTCAGGGTTCCCCAAGGGACTAAAAGTCGTGTATGAGGCACATTGTAGATCTGCAGTAAAAGCTAGGGGCGGGCTGCATAAACCCCTCCATGCTTTTTCCCTACCCTTACTAGTCAGGGCTTCTTTGACTTAGCTTTTGAAGGAGTCAATTCTGTAATGGAGAAAGTAACCAAAATTAAGGTTTAGAATGATTTGCACCAGAAGGCTGGAGGTTCAAACCCACCAGCCACTCCTCGGAAGGAAGGTTGGGCAATCCTACTTCCGTAGTGATACTGCCTCGAAACCCAAGGAGGGGTCGCTATGAGTCGGGGCGACTCGACGGCAAATAACAACAACAACAACAACAATAATCCATTTTAATTCTCCTTTTCAGTCACGTGATTAATCCAGGCATGGATTTAATAATCTTATATGTAAGTTCACACGGGAAATCAGAACAACCTAATTATTAGTTATGGTCATTACTGTCCCCCGCCCCCCGCCCCCC
Source organism: Orycteropus afer afer (assembly GCF_000298275.1). Taxonomy (NCBI): domain Eukaryota; kingdom Metazoa; phylum Chordata; class Mammalia; order Tubulidentata; family Orycteropodidae; genus Orycteropus; species Orycteropus afer. Next base: position 4,876,520 of record NW_006921839.1, on the reverse strand, counting down.
GGCCAGTTGTTCTGGTGCTTTATGGAGAATCAGTCTCCAGAGGGGCATATTTCTTACTTTTCTTTGAAAATGGAATCAGAAAATGTAAGATGTTCCCTAATTCACACCCTCTTGATCCCCTGGCCTCTTAATTAATGTTTTGAGTCAAGAAAACCTCTTCTCTTTGTGTTTGCCATGGTATCAAATAAACCATAAAAAATGAATCGCTTTTTCCATGACAACAATACCAAAACAAAATATAGACACTTTTTGATTAGTTATTGTAATATTAGAGGATCACAGTGCTTTGAGACAAACTGGACTAAATGTGTTTGCTTTTGGAAATTAGCCCGTTAGAAACCTACAAATAGAATTTATAGTTTTGTGATCCTCCTTTTACTGTTCTTTAGTATTATTTAAAAAATATTCATTAACTATGAAAAATTCTAATATAATGTATTAGATTATTAGTCTTTGGTGTTTTTAGGTTATAAGTAAGGCATCGTTGATGGTGATCTGAGGACTGTGCTAATAGTGACACAAACTTGAAAACCAGGACGTATTTGTTTCCTAAAATTTAGGTTTCCCATAAAAGAAACTGGAGGCAGAAGTTTTATTTTCTTTAAAAAATTGTAATAGCAGGCTAAACTAAAAGAATCAAGAGGAAAATTGAGCAATGTAAACATCTTTACAAACAAGATATTTAATATTCTCTAATTTTTCCTTCTATCACATGTTACTTAGGGACTGTAAGTCTGACTTGCTTTAGTCCACAATCAACATTAATTGGCATTTTAACAAGATGCTCTCTTTGCAAAATCATCTATGGCACTATTTTCAACATCAGCATCTATCGCAAAATACATTTCAACTGTTCTGCAAACAAACTTTCTTCCAATTAATAATTAAACAGAGGAACAGCTTGTGGTATATGCTTGGAACTAATTTTACTATATATAGTTGGAAATGACAGTCACACATGAAGATGTGACTGAAGCCTAGTAACATTTAAATATTCAGCTTTTCCTCTGTTACCTTGACTAGAGTAAAGTTGGTTCCCAAGGTAAAAACTAAGTGGTCTGCCGGCATATGGTATAACCTCCATTTGAGTGCTAAAAGCTGGATACTGTTTTTGTGAAACAGATGTTGTTGAGTGCAGCAATGCACAACTGACTCTAGCTAACAGCTGGGAATCCTTCGTGACCCATATAGCGAGAAATAAACATGGTCCTATGCTTGGCAAAAGTGTAAGAAAGCAAATTTCCATTTGTTAAGGGCTTATCAAAATGAAGAATAAATGTTTTTAGCCATAAACTGATTTTATTCACCAGAGTAATCTTTCCAGCAGCTTATGTGATGGCCTCATAATATTACAGGCACCCTTTGCCAGATGAAGGCTGCAGTTGCACTGACATATAGTACAGATGGAAAATAAACATCTGCCTCAATCAGAAGAGAAGACCAAGGACAAGGTTGACGAATATTATCTGGCATGACTATCTTTGTGGGGAAGCATACAAATGCTACAGGACCAAAACCACTGGCATTGTCTGGTGTTGTCCTTATGTGGTTACTGACCATGAAGAGAGACGATTAGTATGCAGTCTCCAAGGAGGGGTGGTGCAGATGCGCAGGATGATATGATTCCAACTCTCTAGGATCTGCTTGTTGTAGCCACACCATGCGAGTCGCAAAGTGATTCCATTTTATTTTTTGTTCATGGTTCGGCTGCATTTATTGTCTGCAGAGTTTCCATTCTTATTGTTGAATGCCACACAAAAGGGGAGGAGGGAACAAGGAGAGAAGCTGAAAACAGCTAAGATAAAAATAGCTTTGTTTTCCATGGGGTAGGAAAAAGTCAATAAAAGTGCCAAGCCCAAGTTCAAATGATTTTCTTCAGATGGGACTAAGCCCCAACACCATATTTTAATACATGGGACAATCTCACCTTTGGCAATATCTGAGTGGGACAGCATATGTGCTGTGAGAAAGACATAACACGTACACACACGTGGATATACTCACACATGTACTGCAGTCCCAGCATCGAGTTCCTTTTGTCCTCATTGCAACCAAATGATTCATGTGGCACGAAAAATATGACAGATGTAGCCTTAAAAATTCAGTTTTACTATGAGTGTCTTTTTGATTGAACCTTCTCTCATTTTCTGGTAACTCTTGTGACCATATGGAGTTTTGATGGCAGTGAATTCACTTCTACTAACTCAAATCCTTTTCTGCACCTGGGCACAGTTTTGTATAAGAAGGTGAAGAAAAGGGAAAAAAGTGTTAGCTTAATATACAAGATTACATTATGAATAAAGGAATTTTCTTACTTCTTTTCATGAATAGACAATTTCAGTAGCGTGGTTTGGTTAGCGTTTTCTTTCTTTTTTTAGATGACATTATGGAGAACTCTAAAATAATAGTATGGATTCTTGATCATTTTCTGCCCTTGAATGATAGAGAAAGAAGAGAACTTTTAAGCTTCTAATAATCCAATCAAGTCAATTATGATCTTAATGTTCTTTCTTTACAGTCTAGAATGAGTTAAACTCTCAAACTGTAGGACTAATAACTGCAAATATTTATTGAGTGCTTTACTCTATGTCAGGTGCTGGACTTAGGTTAATGCATTTAATCCTCAAAAACTCTAGGAGTTAAACACTATTATTAGTCCTAAGAGTTTCCTAATTTTAGGAAACTGAGGCACAGTAAGGTTAAATAATCTGTCTAAGGTTACAAAGCTAGTAGTAGAAGAACTATGATTTGAACTGAGGGATTTGGTGCAACAGTCCATGCTCTTGACCATGTTCTACTAGTAATCTTATAAATGAAACCTTACTGAACCAAATGTCAAGGATCGTTGACTTCATTAATATGAACTGTATTAGGTATGGTACTGCAAATACTGTTTTATTTAATCGTTTTTACTGTATTAGATTTTATTTATCTAAAAAAGGAATTTATGATCATGGTAAAATCAAATAATATAGAAATTTATGTAAAAATTAATAATCTATCTGTGAAGAAGTGGGAAGAGAACTGTTATATTATGAGGATTGCAATCAATGTCATGAAACAAAATGTATATGAACTGTTGTGTGGAATATAAATGCGCTCTGTAAACTTCCACCCAAATCACAATAAAAAAAGAAAAAAAATGAATAATCTCCCTGTAATCTCCTTTCAGGATTCCTGGGTGGTACAAATGGTTATATCAACTCAACTACCAGCTAAGATATTGACCGTTTGAATGCACCCAGATGTATCTCAGAAGATGGGTCTGGCAGTCTGCTTCCAAAAGGTCACAGCTCTGAAAACACATGTGAAAACACATGAGGTAACTATGAATTGGAATTGACTTGAAGCAATAACAACAATTTCCTTTCAAACCAACCTTCCTGAAGTGACAAGTTTTATCAATTATGCTTTTTCTATATTAGTGGCTTCCCTCTTTGCCTCCATGTTCTCCTTCTGTTCTTGCCCAAAATGTGATCATAGTCTACACATTATTTTGCAACTCAAAAGCATAGTATTCCAGAGTATACGTATAACAATTTATTTAACCACCTTCTTATTTGTTGCCACTTTTTTTCTTTTAAATACATTAATTTGATATTTTCCCCTAGTTCAAACAATATTACAATAGGCATATTTTTACTAATATCTTTATGTGCTGCTTCTTTATTTCTATGCAAAAAATTCCCAGAGTAGGAGTGGTAGACATGTGCATATTTTCATTAGGTGATGGGAAAAGAATTTAAGCATAGGAAATTTTGACTTGTACATATGCAATTATTTATCAATATAGCCATGATATTTTCTGCTACTTTTTAAAGTCAGATTAATTGAGATGTATCTAACACACAGTAAAATTCACCTTGTCCAATGCACAATTCTATGAGCTTTGCTGCATGCATATGTTGTGCAGTCGTCACCATAATCAATTCCCTCAACTTTCAAATTACTGCCTGCTCCTTTGTCATTAGACTCTTTCCCTTCCCAGGTACATGATGAGTCTCTCCAGTTTTTCCTTTTTCAGAATGTCACATTAATGCAGTCAACCAATGTGTAGCCTTTGCATCCAGCATAATATATTTGAAATTCATCCATGTTGTTATGCATATCAGTAATTTATTCCTTTTCTTTTTTTTTCTGATGAGCTGTAATTTTATTTACTCAAGAGATATATTGTTGAAGAGTCATGTACAAGTCATATTTTTGTATTGTGTTAAAAAGTATATAATTTTTTTTTTTTTTTGCTGTTTTAACCAGTCTTAAGTGTATAATTCAGTGGCATTAACCACATTCACTCTGCTGTGCAATCATCACTAATATCCATTAAAAACAGAAACCCAGCACTGCAAGCAATAATTTCCCATTCCCTTCATCCCCTGGCAACCACTGATGAACTTTTGTTTCTATCCATTTCTTATTCTAGATATTACCTATAAGTGGTACCATACAGTACTTATCCTTTTGAACCATACTTATTTCCCTTAGTGTTATGTTTTCAAGGTTCATCCACATTGTAGCATATATCAGGACTTCGTTTGTTTTTATGGCTGAATAATATTCCATTGTATAGCTATACCACATTTTGTTTATCCATTCATTTATTGATGGATCATTTGGCTATTGTAAATAGTGTTCCAATGAACATTTGTGTACAAGTATCTATTTGAGTCATTGATTTCAAGTCTTTTGAGTACATTTCTAAAACTGGGATTTTTGAGTCATACGGTAATTCTATGTTTAACTTTTTGAAGAATTATTAAACTGTTTTCCAATCCTCTATTTCACAGTCCCATCAGTAATGAGAGTTACAATTTGTCTACATCCTTTCCAGCACTTGTCATTTTCTATTTTTCTGATAGTAATCATCTTAGTGGGAGTGAAGTGGTATCTCATTGTGGTGTTCAGTAATATCTAGTTGTATAGTTGTACTATAGTTTCTTTATTCCTTCACCAGCTGAAGGGCATTTGCATTTTTCCCAGGTTTTTATGAATAAAGTTGCTATAACTATTTGTGTAAAAGTTTTGCATAAGCATGAGCATTCATTCTTTTTGGGTAAACATGTAGGAATGAAAATGCCTGATGTTATAGTAAGTGCATGTTTAACTTCATGAGAAACCTCCAATCTGTATTCCAAAGTGGTTCTACTATTTTGCATTCTGAATAGCAATGTATGAGAGCTTTAGTTGTTCCATATCCTCACCAGTACTTGATATTATTAGTTTTTGTTATTTTTAATTTTAGTCATTCTTATAGGTGTACATCGGTATCTCATGATTTTAATACACATTTTCCTAATGACTAATGATGTTAAACATCTTTTCATGTGCTTGACATTTATATCTCTTCTTTGTTAAAATTCAAATGTTTTGTCATTTTATAGTTGGTTTGTGTTTGGAGTTTTGAAAATTTTGTATATAGTCTCAACACCAGTCCTTAATTAGACACCTGCTTTGTAAACATATTATCCTAGTCTGAGGCATGTCTTTCATTTTTTCAAAGAACTGAAGTTTTTAATTTTGATAAAGTCCAATTAATCAATTTTTCTTTGTTTGGATTGTGATTTTTGCTTTATCTCTAAGAAATCTTCACCTAAAGGAAATATCTTCTTTTCTAAAAGTGTTTATATTTTTAGATTTTACATTTAGGTTTATGACTCGTCTTAGTTAATTTTTGTGTATGGTGCAAGATAGTCTTTTTATGTATCTATTGAAATAAGTGTAATTATTTTTCTTTAAACCGTTCATAGTGAATTAGGTTGAGTTTTAAATGGTGGATAGCTTCCTATTCTTGAGATAAACTCCACTTATTTATGATGTATTATCTTTTTTATATAGATTCCATTTAGTAATATTGTGTTAAGAATTTTTGTTTCATATATATGGAAGGAAACTTTCTTTGTTGGTTACCAGGGTTGGAAGGGAAGGGGAGGGAACACTAAAAATAAATAAATAAATAAAAAGCATTCACCTATGTCACTTTAATTTTGTGTATTTCACTGTACATAAATTATATTTCAATAAAATGTATATTTTAAAAAAGAATTATTGTTTCAGTATTCATAAGGGATATTGATCTGTTCTCATAATATAGTTCTCTAATTTCATTTTCAGGGTAATGTTGACATAATAAAATGAGTTAGGAAGTTTTCATCTATTTTCTGAAAAACTTTGGGTAATATTGACATTATTTCTTCTTTAAAAAATTCATGAGATTCTCTTCTGAAACCACTGGGGTCAAGAGTTTTTTTGCTAGAAAGTTTTTAAACATGAATTCAATTTCTTTTCTAGATATGAGTGTTCA
>NW_006921839.1:4867142-4868754 GCF_000298275.1 Orycteropus afer afer | reverse complement strand
AAAAAAAAAAAAAAAGAAAAGAAATCTGTGCACTTTAAGTTGTTGAACTAGTAAGCATTTTTTTTTGTAATATTCCATTTTTATCTTGGTAATACCCATAAATTCTGTTTCCGTTCCGTTTCCAAAATTCATAATTTGTCTCTTCTCTCTTTTTACAGGTTGGCTACATGTTTATCAATTTGATCTTTTAAAAAACCAGCTTTTTATTATATTAATTTTTTCCAGGTATTTTCCATTATCAATTTCATTGATTTCTTCTTCCAATTTATTCTATTTTTATTTTTCTTGATTTGAGTTTAATTTACTCCTTTGCTAGTTTCTTAAAGTGAAAACCAGATAGCTGATTTGAGAACTTCATCTCATCTGCGAATACGGTTTTATTTCTTCCTTTGTGATCTGTGTGCCTTTTATTTATTTATTTTCCTTTCCTTGATACATTGACTAGGACCTCTGCTATGATGTTAATTAGGTGTGGTGGCAGTGGACATCCTTGCTTCAATCGGCACCACCATATAGATAGATGGAATAGCATCTTGCAGAAAATATGAGAAGGTATGGCTAAGCAGACAAGTAATTGTAATTTTATTGTGAACATACATTCAAATTCCAAAGTTTAAATTAAAGTACCAAATAGTAACTTCTTTATTGTGGTGAAAATACACACCACAAAACATTCACCAATTCAACAGTTTCTACATGTGAAATCCAGTGACATTAATTACATTCTTCAAGTTGTAAAATCAGTCTCACTACCCTTTACCAAATTATTTCACCATCATTAACGTAAACTCAATATATCTTATTGTTATATATATATATCCTAAGAAAAAACTCCCCATTTCCTACTCCTTTCCATCCATGTTAAACACTTGTGATTTTTGGATTCTATATATCTACTTCTTTTATATAAGTGATATCATACAGTATTTATCCTTTTGCAACTTATTTTGCCCAGTATAATGTTTTCAAGGTTTATCCACATTGTGGCATCTATCAAGCCTTCATTTCTCTTTATGATGGAGTAATATGTCATTGTATATATATGCCACATGTTGTTTATCCATTCATCCATTAATGGATATTTTGATTGCTTCTCCAAATAGTAATTTCTTAATTTTTACTTTAATTTTTAAAAAGCTGATATATATTGTTGAGCATGAAATGTGACCATGCAAGGTGATACACATAGAAGAAAGCAACCAATGAATCATTAGACAAATGAAGGTGTGGGGTAAAAAAAAAATTCACCACCTTTTCATTGCATAATGGGTTTGAGTAGGTTACAACTTCACATAATACTACATAATTTATGCTTGAGTACTTCCATGTTCCACAAAGAATTTGAAAAGGATGGTTGTGGTGTGGTTGAATCGATTTTGATTCATAACAACCCCATGTGAACGGCTCTATGGGGTTTTCTAGGCTCTAATCTTTATAGGAGGAGCTCTGATGGCATAGTGCCTCAGGCATTTGACTGGTAACCAGAAGGCTGGTGGTTCAAACCCACCAGCCCCTCCTTGGAAGGAAGTTGGGCAATCTACTTCTGTAGAGATACAACCTCAGAAACCCAAGGAGGGGCCGCTATGAGTCAGTGAGTTTTTTTTTTTTTTTT
>NW_006921839.1:4865241-4866941 GCF_000298275.1 Orycteropus afer afer | reverse complement strand
AGGGGCAAAAAAATTATCCAGTTCAACTCCTTTATTCTACTAGTGGGAAAAATGAGAAAAAGAGAGATTAACTAATTCAACTATCATAACCCAGATAGCAAGGATGGAGTTGGACCTCCAGGAAACCTACGCTGTTACCAAAATCTCAGCCCTCTGAAGGCGAGGACCACGTCTCCTAGTTTTTCCAGATTCCCCATAGTGGAGAACATGATGCTGTATAATTTTACAGATAATGCGAAATCATTCAAGTATAAAAAAGAGAAAGAGAGAGATGGGAGAAGAGACTTAGAAGGAGAGTGTCCAAGAAATTTCTTTTATTTCTTGAAGAAATGGTCTTCCTAGGTTGTGCTTGCTGTATACCAGGAAACAGCAGCATAAAATAATTCAATGCTCCCTTCTACCATTCTTTGTTTAGAGGAAGGAGGACTCTTTGTTCCCTATTTTTTTCCTGTAAGTCTTAGAGGAGAGCTCTCGTGGCATAGTACCTAAGCCATTTAAGTGCTAACCAGAAGGCTGTTGGTTCAAACCCACCAGCCACTCCTCGGAAGGAAAGTTAGGCAATCTACTTCCATAGTTATACCACCGGAAACCCAATCAGGGGTCTCTTTGAGTGGGATCCCACTTGATGGCAGAGTTTTTTTTGTTGTTGTTGTTAAATCTTAGATAGGGTTTCTTTGGCCTGGAGTTGTCTTTCTTGAGGATAGGACAGAGTTATGCCAAGACTTTGTATGTTCCTTCCAGCTTTACCATTATGCAATCAATTAAATAGTGAAGGAAAAGATCCTTGTTAAGTGTGCTGTGTAAATTTTACCTGTGTGCAAATAAGTGGAGTAATTAATCTGTGGATGCCTCCCACGCATCTCTAAGAACCCTGTGAGTGCTATACATTTATATTTATTAGCATATTCCCTGACTTTGAGCCAAAAAGAGATTTTTTTCCCAACCTGTGCTCATCATGGTACTATGTCAGACTATATATACTGTTATTTAATGAGAAAATATTAGTGTTTAAAAAAAAAATCACTTTTTTTTTGGTTTTCCAGGATCTCTGTGAAACAGCCCACCTAGAAACACTCACTTGCACACACACACACACACACACACGTATGCATGCATGCACACGCACAGAAAACCAGTAAAACAAAACCATCTTCCATTGCTGTAGATTACAGGTCTAACGGTGCCCAGGGACTCAGATCCCCTAAGCTGTTTTGTTTTCTACTTTCTTCACTCAAAAATTGCACTTCATTGAGATGCTTTTGTAATCTAAGGTCCTTAAAAATCACTGGATTAAAAAAGAGAAGAATTAGATTTTTCTTACTCTGCTAGTCTGAGAATCCACCAAGGTATAATGTTCTACCATTAAAACATAATTCCATTCAGTTAGAAAATTAACCTCTAATAAATTGTGTCTGTTTTGGGGATGAACAAAACATTCTACTTTATCGGTCGTTAGCATGTTTGTATGGATAGAATTAATCACTTTTTCTTTCTGTGGTATTAATACAGCTTGAGAGTAAGCCTCTTTAGGAATAAGAAGACATGGAAATAAGTTTTAATGGGAGGATGGCTACGAGTTGGAATTGATTCAATAGTAATTTTTTTTTTTTTTTTTTTATAAGAAGAGATAAGCCTTGTGTTCTGGTTACCTAGTACTGCTCTGACAAGAATATATCACAAATGGGATGGCCTTAACAAAC
>NW_006921839.1:4863397-4863879 GCF_000298275.1 Orycteropus afer afer | reverse complement strand
GTGTGTCTACTTGAGGTAAATGTTCAACTCACATGCCCGTACTTTGTTTGGCTGGAAACCACAGTTGTGGGTTCAATTCCAGACCTGAAGGGCAGCTAGGGTCTGTGCAATTATTTTTTAAATTTTATAATATTTTATTTAGTTTTAAGTTAATATATGCAGTTCCCATTTAAAAATTTTTATACAAATTTTTCCATGACATTGTTTACAATGTTCACAGTATATCAGCATTCTCATTATTTCATTCTGTTTGTACTGTTTCCATTGATCTAGCTCCCCTTCCTCTCCTTGCCTTCTCATGTTTGCTTTGGGTAAATGTTGACCATTTTGTCTCATATAGTTAATTGTTTAAGGGACACATTAGTCATGGATGATATAGTTTATTTTATAATCCAATTTATTGTTTGGCTGAAGTTGACCTCTGGGAGTATTTTCAGTTCTTAGGTTAAAAGGGTATCTTACAGTGGTAGTCTCAGGGATTG
>NW_006921839.1:4853678-4861717 GCF_000298275.1 Orycteropus afer afer | reverse complement strand
TTCTCAATTCTATTCCATTGGTCTATGTATCTGTCATTGAACCAATACCAGGCAGTTTTGACTACTGTGGCTGTATAGTAGGTTTTGAGATCCAAGTCTGGCTTTTTTAAAAATGAATTTGAATTTTGTTCTACATTTTTCTCCCATTCTAACTGAGATCTTCTATTGTGTCCATGATAGCTCTTCTTGTCCTAGGTTAGGAGAGGCCATGGTTCATGTGGGCTATTGTCCCTGTGGACTGGTTTGTTCCTTTAGTCTTTAGTTTTCTTCACTGTTCTTTGCTCCAGATGGGAAGAGATCAATAGTTGTATCATAGATGGCTGTTCACAAGTTTTTAAGACTCCAGTTAATACTCACAAAACTGGAGTGTAGAATTTTTAATTTATGAATTATGCTGTACCAATTGACTAAGTTATCTCATAAGTCTATGGTCCCGAGCCCTTCAACCCAATTAACCAATTCTACGAGTTTGAATATTATGTAGGAAATCTCCATAACTGTGCTTACCATATCCTTTTCTTTGCAATTATTTTTAGTGACACAGTTTTCAATTTTAAAATCATAATATATAACTTAAATGCATGGCAATTCATCTAAAGGTCCCAGTCCTAAGCAAGAGATGGGGGAGCCAATATTGACCTTTGTACACAAAGAATGGTTCTGTAATTTCTCAAAGGTGGAACGAGGGCATTTCTAACCTTCTCCTATTGAATTGACATATTGGGTTGAGCCGACTTGAGGGCAAATAACAACAACAACAACAACTATCTTATAAACCACTTTCCTTTACACCTTTTTTTTTTTTTCCCTCTCTAGCCCTATTAATCTTTCTTTGACACTAAGCTTACTTAGAGAACAGTCTGGACTCATTATATTTACCTCCCATCTTGCTATGACTGTTACTATTCACTGGAACAAGTAGGTGTCCCCCCCCCCCCGCTTCTACTACCCTATTTAAAATGTTTTAACCAAGGACCTTTGAACTGGCAAATCCAATGCACAGAACTATTCTCTGCAATGAATGATTTTGCTGCACTGATCCCATGGCTAGCCAAGTGCTGGTTGGTAGGCAGGAGAAACTCTTGATGTTCTTGTTTAGCCTCCATCTTAGGCAGATATTGTGTTTTGGGTCTCAAGGTTGGAGCCTTATCAAAAAACTTGCTCTTCGTCCATTGGGAAGTATCTCTAATACTTGGGTCTAGGATGTTTTCCTGACTTTCCCTCAAGAGTAGAGAGTTCCCCCCACTCTGTTTCCTTTTCCCAGCTTTAATGGGTCTTCACATGTGTCTTAAGGAAAAAACATGCCCTTTTCTTATAACTTAGGCTTTTGCTTTATAGGGAAGAAAGGAGAAAAGGATCAGGTAGAATTTAGGCTTCATCTGTAGTAGCTGCTATTCCTCTCCCCTAGTTCTGTACTGCAAGGAAGGATTTCTCCCACTTCTCACTCTGTTCCCAATCTTTCTTTTGAGTACCTGTTGAAGTCTATGGAGAAAAGCCTACCAATAAGTTTGACTTTTCCTTGTATTCATGCTTCCCATGAGTCCTATACTCTTATGCTAGCCTACACTCAGCATTTAGCAATTTGTTCAAGATTTTAGCTAAAGTCTTCTTACCAGATCGTGCAGTTCCCAGTGTTTCCCCTAGGTAAATTAGTCTTGCAACATTTTTTTTTTTTTTTAATTGAGGGGCGTCTGTCTTTCCTTAGACTCAGGGTAGTTTGTTATCCTGTGACCTCAGCTCTCTAAAATAGTAAAATAAAATACTACTTTTAGTAGATGAGTGATATTTTTCCTGTTAAAGGATTTCAATGACACTGTTTCAGCTTTCTACATCCAAAGTCACCAGAAATCTTGCCTTTATTTTTGAAAGATATTTTTAATGAGTATAGAATTCTAGGTTGGCATAGTTTTGTTCTTTCAGTTTTAAAGAGGTTGACATATTGTCTTCAGGCATGCATAGTTTCTGATACAAATTTTGTTATCATTCTTTTTGTTCTGTAAATCATATGGCTTTTTTTCTCTAAGTACATTTAAGACTTTATCCTGGCTTTCTGAAATTTAATTATGATATTGCTAAAAAGGAAAGGAGGCCACATTATTTGACCTCCTCTAACCGCACAAGAGGAAGACAGGATTACCAGCAGTAACCCAAGACCTATTCCTGCCAGGTCAGACATGCTGCCTCCCTCCAGACCTTTCACCAATCATTCCTCCCAAAGCACCCACACCTCTCTCCTGGGTTTGATAATTCACTGCAGTGGCCACACAGAACTCACAGATTACGGGGTTTATTAGGGAAGCACCAGGCTACAATTCAAGTTCAGGAAAAACGCTCAGTCTCTCTCCCAGCCCACTGTCTCTCAGCCAACAGTCTCTCACAATCTCTCTCCCAGCAGTTCGTGCCCCTTGGTGTCTCTCTCCCAGCAGCACGTGTCTCTCAGGAGCACGTCCTTCCTCAACCAGAAGTCAGAGAGAGTTCTGCCTCTAGGAGGCTTCCTTTTGAGCCTGGCAGAGTGGCCAAACCAACCAATCATAACATCAGAATTCTAAACACCTGAGAGAGAGAGCGGGAACCTCTCAGAACATTGTTTTGTGCCACTCCCAACAGAAATACCCCCAGGTGGACAACTTTAGCAATCAGTAGCTCTTCAGTTGCTCATGGTAAATTCCACCTCAGAGTTTACAAAGACTTATGAGTAGAAAAGCCACACTAAGTAATTTACTACACTGCAGAAATATTTTGGTGAAGTTTTCTTCATGTGTATTTTTGCTTAAACTTTGTTAAACTTCATAGATTTTGGAACTTATAATTTTCACAAAATTTGGAAAACTTTCTACCATTACTTCTTCAATGTTTTGTGCTTCTCCTCTTCTTTTAGAATTCAAAATATGTGTCTATTACTCACTGGGTATTTTCCACAGGTTTCTGGTCTTCTTTTATTATTTTTCCCTATCTTTTTTCTCAGTCTTTTTTTTTTTCTCAAGTTTTATTTTTTTATGGGTTCTCTTGCTGTGTCTTTTAGTTCACTATTTTTTTTCTTCTGCAGCATCTGATCTGCTCAATAATTGTTTCATTCATATTATTGTATATTTCACTCTAGAAATCTCATATATTTCATTACTCTTCTCATCATGCTCATGATTTCTGTTGCTTTTTATAAATATACAGAGTACAATGATAATAGTGGGTTTTACACTATCTGATAGCACTAAATGTTGTTGTTGTTGGGAGCACTAAATAGTGCCTGATAATTCTTTCAACTACCATTTCTATGTCTGTTTATATTGATCAATTTTTCTCCTGCTTACAGGTTATATTTTCTTCCTTCTTTCAATGAATGATATTTCTTATATTGGATATTATCAATTGTGAATGTTATAATTTTGATTACTAGATTTTATTACATATTTAAATATTTCTGGGCTTAGTTCTGTGACATAGTTAATTTACCTGGGATCAGTTTGATATTTTGAGGCTTATTGTTAAGCTTTATTAGAGCATGTTCAGAGATCTACTACCGAGGCAATAACCTTCTATACTCTACTTAGCTCCTTTTCTATTTGGAGATCATTCTACTATGGCTGATTGGAACACAGGTTCGTCTCAGCCCTATGTAAACTCCAGGGATTGTTGCACTTAGCCACTTTCTTTTTTCTAATGCTTTTCTCTATGTACGTGCTGATCAGTACTCAGCCAAACACAGAAGATCTCTGGAGCTACCTTTTTGCAGGTCTTTTCTCTGGGTTCTCTGAACACACACTTGCATCCTCTCACCTTGACTTCCCTGAACTCAAATATGAATCTCCTTTACTCAGTCATGCCTGTGGGTCCTGATTAGGTTCCTCTTGTACTGAGCTGGAAAAACTCTCTGGGCAGTAGACTTGAAAAACTCTAGGTCTCACCTTACTTGTCTCCTTTTTCTTGGGGATCACTATCCTAATATATCTCTTGTCCAATATCTGGGATTTTTTTTTTTTTTTTTCATTTGTGTTTTCTACTTTTATAAGTTGCTTAGGGTGAGAGGGTAAATCCAGTCCCTCTTAGGAGATTATAGCCAGAAGTGGAAATCTCCCAGAGCCTCTTCCATATTATACTGTAATTCAGAACCTTGGTTTAATCCAAACAGCTGCCTTCTCTACTTCTATTTCTGAGGAGGGCTGCTGGAGGAAATCACATAAATGTGAGCAATGGTGACACTATATTTTTATGGTCTTCAATTTCAGCTGCCTCTTCAGCACCATTTCCCATTTCAGCTATTTCAAATGCTTGCCAACCTCTTCAAGTCCCCAATTCTAACATCTAGAATCTTTCTCTAAGCAAATTAACCTCTTTTACGTTTTATAGAAGAGATTAAGGTTATCTTAATGGGAATCCTTCAAATTTCTCATAAATATACTTAAAAATACTTTCATTTCTCCTTCCATTTTTTCTTCCAGTCTTCAAGGGAGTTGCCTTCTTTGTCTGTTCAAACTAAATCCTCCCCTGTGCTCATTACATATTTCCTTTCCTCTTTTCTGTGACCTTGACCATAGCTTGTTTTCTTTCTGTCTTATATTTTTCTTTTACCATATTTTGCTTGTTATTGTATCTTTATCATTTTGTCTGAAAATATGATTATTGCAAAAGACTAAAAATTTATGAAAGAGTGAAAGTCATTTCTCCCACACATAAAAAAAATTAGTCATTTATTTTGAAAGTCAGCCATTGCTGTTGTTTTCTGTTTCTGTGTATCACTCTCTGGAAAGATGTTTTCCGTAACCTTAGAGATGTGGCTGATAGAAGCCACTATCCAGACAACTGTTGTTCTTTGAAGAATATTTCCAATTCCTCAATGTTAGCCTCAGTTGAGTGTTCTCCTTTACACAGAATCCACTAATGACTTCCTGTCATTTTAAAAAATCCTAACATTCACCTATGAGAGCCCACAGGGCCTGCTTTACTCTCTCATATTTTACTCCTCTTCCTCTTGCTCATTCCACACAGGCCTCACTGGCCTGTTTATATCCCTTGTATAAGAAGTACCCTCAGGACATTTGTCTTTGCTGTTTTCTCAGTCTGAAATCCTCTTTTCCAAATATCCACATGGCTTGTTTTTTCATTTCCTTTAGGTGTCTTCTCACCTGATAAGGCAGGTCTTTCATGCCTGTTGTTGCTGTTACTAAAACCAAACCAAACTCACTACTGTGGAGTTGGAGATGACTCATAGCGACCCCTCCTTGGGTTTCTGAGGCAGTATCTCTATGGAAGTAGATTTCCTACTCTTCCTTCCCAGGAGTAGCTGGTGGATTTGAACTGCCAGCCTTCTAATTAGCAGTCAAATGCTTTAGGCACTATACCACCAGAGCTACTGTCAAGTTGAATCCAACACATTGTGACCTTATGTACAACAGAATGAAATGTCTGTTTCTGCATCATCCTTACAATCTTTAGCATGTTGAAGTCCATTGTTGCTTCTATTGTGCCAATCCATCCCACCAAGTGTCTCCCACACCCTTTTTGGCCCTCTACTTTACCAAACATGATGTCTTACTCCAGGGAGTGAACACTCCTGGTGATGTATCCAAAGCAAGCAAGTTGGATGATGTTCTATAATGATCCCTAAGGTTTTAATTGGTTAATATTTGGTAATAAGTTGCCAGGCCTCTCTTCCTATCCTGTCTTAGTCTAGAAGCTCTGCTGAAACCTGTCCACCCTGGGTGATTCTGCTCGTATTTGAAATATCAGTGGCAAGCTTCCAGCATCACAGCAACATGTAAGCCACTACAGTATGACAAACTGACAGGTGGTGGTGGCTTTCATGATTGTTGCTATTGTTTTTAGCTCTTTTGGAGTCAATTTCAAGTAATAGTGTTCCTACGTACAACAGAACAAGACACTGGCCAGTCTTGTACCATCCTCACAATCGTTGTTGTGCTTGAGCCCACTGTTGCAACCACTAAGCCATGGTGTCAGCCCATCTTGTTGAGGGTCTTCCTGTTTTTTTGTTTTGTCTTTTTAACTGTGATTTTGGTGGCACAATTGGTAAGAACCTGACTGCTAACTGAAGAGTCAGTGGTTCAAATTCACCAGAGGTTCTATAGGGGAAAAAGATCTGGCAAATGTGCTCCTGTAAATGTTATAGCCTATGAAACCCTATAGGGTAGTTTAACTCTGTCATGCAGGGTCACTCTGAGTTGAAACTGACTTAACAACACACAGAAACAACAAAACAAAGTACTCAAAAGTATTTGTTGAGTACATTCTTTGTTTTCTCTTTAGTTTACATTCTTTGGTTTCCCAGAACAGAGACATTAATGTGTGTTAACTGTGAAGTTATTCTCATGGTCAGCTAAAACTCTATTGGACCAATTCTCCCCCATAGATCCTGTTGTTGCTGTTACGTGCTTTCAATTAGGCTCCAACTCATAATGACCCAGGTAGAATGGAACACTGCCAGGTCCTGCACCAGTCTCACAATCCTTGCTATACCTGACCCCTTTGTTGCAGCCACTGTGTCAATCCACCTCCTTGGGGGCCTTACCTTTATTTGATATCCTGCTCTAGGGAATGGCCCTTTCTGACAACATGACTAAAATAGGTGAGACAAAGTCTGACCATTCTCCTTCCTAGGAGCATTCCGACTGCACTTCTGCCAGGACAGATTTGTTACTTCTTCTGGGAATCCATGATACTTTCAGTATTCTTAACCAACACCACAACTCAAAAGCATCACTTCTTCTTTGGTCTTCCTTATTCATTAGCTGTCACTTGTGTATGAGGTGATTGAAAGTACCATGGCTTGGGTTAGGCTCACCTTAGTCTTCATTGAGACATCTTTGCTCTTCAGCACATTAAACAGGTCTTTTGCATGAGATCTGCCCAGTGCAATATGTCATCTGATATCTTGACTGCTACTTCCTTTGGTGTGGATTATGTAACCAAGTAATATGAAATCTTTGAAAACTTCAAACTTCTCTCCATTTATCATGATGCTGCTTATTGGTCCAGTTGTGAGGATTTTTGTTTTCTTTATATTGAGATGTAATCCATACTGCAGACTGTAGTCTTTGATCTTCCACAGTAAGTGCTTCAAGTCATATTCACTTTCGACAAGCAAGGTTGTGTCGTAAGCATATGGCAGATTGTTAATGAGTCTTTCTCCCATCTTGAGGTTGCATTCTTCTTCATGTTGAAGAGTTAATAAAATCAAAACCTCACAAAAATTTACACTAAACCAAAATAGAATGTTACAAAAAACCAAAATTCCAGACTATCAGACTCCTAAAAATAGTTAATGACTAATGCTTGACTCTTGTAAAAAGTTATCTTAAAGGGACACCATGACTGCAAGGAAGAAACAAACTGACTGAAAGGAAGGAACAGGCTGATGGCAGGACTTGACTGACTAAACCCTATGATGTCTTAAATCCTGAGACGAAAAATGAGGATTTCAGAGAGAAGGATAAAAAGACTCTAACTAAGACAATCGTTGGCTGGTCTGTCTAGTGCAGAGAGTCAGCCCATTTGCTTTGATGCTTCCATCTCTTAAATCAATTCTCCTTTTCTATTTCTCTGGCCTGGTTCCTCTCAACATCAGCAACCCAACCTTACACATATAGTCTAGGTTCTCAAATTATTTGCTCCGCATACAGATTGAACAAATATGGTGAAAGGCTATAACCCTGACACACTTCCTTCCTGATTGAAACCATCCCCTTGTTCTATTCATACAACAGCATCCTGGTCTATGTACAGGTTCCTCATGAGCACAATTAAGTGTTCTGGAATTTCCATTCATCTCAATGTTATCCATAATTTGTTATGATCCACAGGCAAATGCTTTTGCATAGTCAATAAAC
This sequence comes from Orycteropus afer afer, assembly GCF_000298275.1. NCBI lineage: Eukaryota > Metazoa > Chordata > Mammalia > Tubulidentata > Orycteropodidae > Orycteropus > Orycteropus afer. The sequence continues at coordinate 4,853,879 of NW_006921839.1, read as the reverse complement.
ACAAGTAAAATTTTTTCTGGTATTCTCTGCTTTTAGCCAAGATCCATCTGGCATCAGCAATGATATACTTCATTCTATGTCCTCTTCTGAATCCAGCTTGCATTTCTGGACGCTCTCAGCCAACATACTGCTGTAACCATTTTTGAGGCATCTTCAGCAAGATTTTACTTGTGTGTGATATGAATGATGTTGTTTGATAAT
>NW_006921839.1:4850532-4853301 GCF_000298275.1 Orycteropus afer afer | reverse complement strand
CCTTTTGGTTTTCTAACTCCAGCTTTGCACATATCATTATAATAATTGACTTTGTCTTCTTGAGTTGCTCTTTGAAATCTTCTGTTCAGCTCTTTTATCTTGTCATTTCTTCCATTTGATTTAGCTACTCTTCATTCATGGGCAAGTTTTGGCATCTCTTCTGACATCCATTTTGATCTTTTCTTCCTTTCCTGTCTTTTTAATGAACTTTTGCTTGCTTCATGGATGATGTTCTTGGTGTCATCCCACAATTCATCTGGTTTTCAGTCATTGGTATTCAATGCATCAGATCTATTCTTCAGATGGTCTCTAAATTCAACTGGGATATAATCAAGGTCACATTTTGGCTCTCTTAGGATGGTTTTAATTGTCTTCAGCTTCAACTTGAACATGCATATGAACAGTTGGTGATCTATTCCACAGTCAGCTCCTGACCTTGTTTTGGCTGAAGATATTGAGCTTCTCCATCTCCTCTTTCACAGATTTAGTTGATCTGATTCCTGTGTATTCCATCTGGTGAGGTCCACATGTATAGCCACCATTTATGTTGTTGGAAAAAGGCATTTACAGTGAATAAGTCCTTGGTCTTGCAAAATTCTATCACACAACTCCAGAGTAATTTCTCTAATCAAGGCCATATTTTCCAGCTACTGGTGATTCCTCTTTGTTTCCAACTTTTGAATTCCAATTACCATTAATAATCAATACATCTTGATTGCATGTTTGGTCAATTTCAGACTGCAGAAGTTGGTAAAAACCTTCAATTTCCTCATCTTTGTCTTTGGTGTTTGGTGCATAAATTTTAATAGTATTAGTATTAAATGGTCTTCTTTGTAGGCATATGAATATTTTCCTATTACTGACAGCATTGCACTTCAGGATAGATCTTGAAACATTTTTTTTTGGTGAAAATAAATGCCATGCCATTCCTCTTCAATTTGTTATTCCTGGCATAGTACATCACATGCTTGACTGAAAATGACCCAAACCAGTCCAGTTCAGCTAACTAATGCCTAGGATATTGATATCTATGCACAGCTTTTCAGTTTTGACAACTTCCAGTTTCCCTAGATTCATGTTTCATACATTCCATGTTCTAGTTATTAATGGATATTTGCAGCTGTTTCTTCCCTTTTTGAGTAGTATCATGTCAGCAAATCTCAGAAGGAAGATTGGGCGATCTACTTTCATAGTGATATTGCCTCAGAAACCCAAGGAGGGGTTGCTATGAGTTGGATCTGACTCCATAGCAGTGAGTTTTTTTTTTTTTTTTTCTTTTTTACGTCAGCAAATGGAGGTCCCAAAAGCTTTACTCCATCCATGTCACTAAGGTCGACTCCACTTTGAGGAGGCCACTCTTCCTCAGTCATATTTTGAGTGCCTCCCAACCTGAGTGGCTCATTTCCTGGCAGTACATCAGACATTGTTTCATGGCTATTCATAAAATTTTTGAGTAATATATCAGACAGTGTTTTACTTCTATTTATAAGATTTTCACTGGCCAATTCTTTGAGAAGTAGATGGTCCCTTCCTTCTTCCAAGTGTGTCTTAGTCTGGAAACACCTTAAAAACCTGTCCATCATGAGTGACTCAGCTGGCATTTGAAATGCCAGTGGCATAGCCTCCAGCCTCACACCAACATGCAAGCCACCACAGGATGACAAACTGACAGATGAGTGGTGGTCATAGATCCTGGGATTCTTGTCTTCAGCCCTGGCCACCAGCCTATATTCACCAGTTTCTTGAGGTTATTTTATTTTGGAACCCTCCTTGCCATGGGCCTTGGTGAGGCAAGTCTGATAGATCAGTAACTCTACTCAACTTCAGATATTATGCAGTTCATAAGTTGGGATACAACCAGTTTTGTCTACAAAGTTATGTTACTCTTAACTGAATTATAAAAAGCTCATTTTCCTGAGAGACACTTAAGTGATCATTTAAATAAAAGTAGATTCTTTCACTTAAAAAAATGAAGATCTTATCATCTCATATGTACATATGCATATTAACTTTTAATTTACACAAGTGGGATTATAATTTATTTACTACTTTTTAATCAACCTGCTCTCATTAATTAATAATCTATTGATACTTTCACATGTCACTAGGTTAACAGTTGATTTATTGTTGTTGTTGTTGTTGTTATGTGCCGTCAAGTCGGACCTGACTTATAGCAACCCCTCCTTGGGTTTCCAAGGCAGTATCACTACAGAAATAGATTGCCCCATCTTCCTTCTGAGGAGTGGCTGGTGGGTTTGAACCGCCAGCCTTCTGGTTAGCAGTCAAGTGCCTTAGCCACTCTCTTTAATGTTGAGATAGCTACCATTTTACTTTTAAACTTTCCCATTGATTTCAATTTTTAAGTCCTTTTATATCATTACATTCAACACTCTTGTACATACACTTATGAATTATTATATTCTTAAGAAATTATTAGAAATGATCTCTAACAATCACATGTATGAACATATAAAATTTGGTTTTATTTCAAAATTATCTCTAGAAAACTATTGGTTTGCACCCATACGAATAATGCAAATGACTTCATAGTTTCCCATATTCTCACCATCACTGGGCATTACTATTTTTCAACTTTTTAGATATAACAAGGAAGATATATTATCTCATTGTTTTATTTTGTACTTCTTTGATTAATAATGAAGTTGAATATATTTTGTATTTGTATTATCCATGTGTATTTCTTCTTTGATGAATTCTTTATTCATGAATTTTTCCCTATTTTGATAAGGTGATTAGCTTTTTAGTACA
>NW_006921839.1:4836296-4849912 GCF_000298275.1 Orycteropus afer afer | reverse complement strand
AAAGATCCTCTTCCAAGTGGTTGACAGTAGTAGCTGAGCACCGTCTATTTCTTTTGGTCTCATAGTCGTATAGGCTGCAGATCGGATGGTGTACCAGTCTCTAGGACTGATTGTTTCCATGAATTTTTGGTTTTCTTCATTTTTCGTGGCCCTGATGAGGAAAGACCCGTCGTTGCATCTAGATGACAGCTTGCAAGCTTTTAAGATCTCAGTCGCTACTAGCTACAATAGAAGGTAGAACAATGATTTGTGTAGTATGTTATGACGATTGAGCTTGATGTCCTCTGGACTATGGTCCCGAGCCCACAGGTTCAACTACTCGGTACCTCTGGGTAGCTGGCTGTGGCCAAGCAGTGACTAAAACCTTGCCCCTTGTCAGCTCCATTGTACACTTGGGAATTCAGATCATACACATAAAGTTATTGGACCACTGTCTGCCACCAACACTATGGTTTTATTTACTCTATGTTTTTAACAACTTTTTTTTTTTTTGTGTGTGTGTGTGTGTGTGAATTACAATGAAATGTTGTTGGAGATATAAATATTGATGACTTTGATATGATATTGATGGATTTTAATTCCTTGACTGAGCAGTTTCTACTTCAAGTAGTCCCCTTTTATTCATGGGGGATATGTTCCAAAAGTCCCAGTGGATGCCTGAAACCAGGAATAGTACCAAACCCTATATATATATACTGTGTTGTTTCCTACACATACATACCCATGCTAAAATTTAATTTATAAATTGTTGTTGTTAAGTGCTGTCGAGTCGTTTCCGACTCATAGCGACCCCATGCACAGCAGAACGAAACACTGCCTGATCCCGCGCCGGCCCCACAGTCCCTGCTATACTTGAGCCCATCATTGCAGCCACCGTATCAATCCATCTCCTTGAAGGCCTCCCCCTCTTTCGTCGACCCTCCAGCCTACCAAGCATGACATCCTTCTCCAGGGAATGGTCCCTTCTTACAACATGACCAAAATAGGTGAGAGGAAGTCTGGCCATTCTTGCTTCCAAGGAGCATTCTGGCTGCACTTCCTCCAGGACAGATCTGTTCTTTTAGCAGTCCACGGTACTTTCAGCACTCTCTACCAGCACCACAACTCAAAAGCATCAACTCTTCTTCGGTCTTCCTTATTCATTGTCCAGCTCTCACATGCATACGAGGTGATTGGAAATATCATGGCTTGTGTCAGGCGCACCTTAGTCCTCAAGGAGATATCCTTGCTCCTCAGCACTTGAAACAGTTCCTTGGCAGTAAAAGATTAACAATAATAACTAATAATAGAATAAAACAATCATTAAGTAAAATAAAAGTTACTTGAACACAAGCACTGTGATACTGTTAACAGTCAATCTGAACAGAGATGGCTACTAAGTGATTAATGGGGGTGAAGGGGTGGTGGGGCTAGTGTTTACAGCTGTGGATACCTGGGCAAAGGGATAATTCACATCTCTGGTGAATGGAGCATGATAACACTAGATTTCATTATGCTGCTCAGAACAGCATACAATTTAAATTTTATGACTTGTTATTTCTAGAATTTTCTGTTTAATATTTTCAGACCACAGTTGACCATGAGAAAATGAAACCATAGAAAGTGAAACTGTGGATGAGGGGTGGTCTACTGTAGTATTTTAAAACATTTTTTACACAAAATTTTCAGTTTGTCTTTAGAGATAGGGTTTTCTAAATTTTGGCTTACATAAAGTTTTCTTCATTTCTCATGTTTCTCTTCTTTAATTTCCTTTGTTAGCATGGAGAGGAGTTCTGTAAAGCACACTTTCATCTTTCCTGGATAATTTTTTTCTCCATTTTTGGCCTCGCATTCTTAACGAACACCTTCTAATGTTCTTAGTCTTATCCTGCTTGAGATAATTTTAATTAAATAACAAAAGCAAACAATGCAAGAAAATCAACAAATAACTCTCCTCCCAGATTCTTACTTAAACCTGAACACTGTTCTAGTTCTCCTAGTCTTCATAATTTTTCATAGTTATGTTACACAAAAGATAGTCCACAGGTTCCTAATGTCACCCTTCCCCCTACATTCTGACTTCTTCCTCACCTCAGTATGGGATATTCCCAAGCAAAAGTAGCCAATGATACCTAAACTGTGACAGCCAGTCAATTCTTGTTAAGTCTCCTATTATTTGATCTCTTCTCCATTGAATATCATTTAACTGTCTTTTGGAAGCACTTTCATCCTTGGACTTTTACTACATACTCACCTCTTTTTCTGCTTTGCAATTTTTCTTTCTTCTGCTTGCTCTTTGTACATTCAAATGCATCTTTATTCATGGCTCTAGTCTCCACCTGATCATCCTAAAATCTGTATCTTTACCATAAATTTCTCTCCTGAACTTCAGACACATTGAATCCTGGACAATCTCTGTGGATATCCCAAAAGAAGCTGAGAGACCATATGCAAGACTGGATTCATTGTCTCCCCACCACTGTACTTGATACAAATTTTTAAATAGCATCTGAAAGCCATCATTACATATATTGGAGTGTAGGTTGGTTTCTTGCTACTAGATCAATGACTTTCAAATGCAAGGTTGGGAAGATGAGGTCCATAATCTCTAAGACTCTTAAGGGATCATATCTCCAGGTTGAAACTCAGTTCTCAAATGTTTGCCCCTATGATGAATGTGGAAACAATAAAAATAGTGGAGAACCAATGTCTCAGATAATAAATCCTTGAAAGCAGATAGTACATGTTATTCATAGTACTGCCTAGTACCTAGAACTTATTAAATAGTTAATATATGCTTGTTAAATTAAATTAAGCCCAAACTTCTTTGTTAAAATTTATTTATAGTTTAAGACTTTGTTGAATGGTAAAAGGAAGTGACTAACAATTTCCATGGATAATCGTAACTCGAAACCATAGAACAGTATAGGTTTTTATGAGGTTGAAAGTTTTATGATAAATTGAGTTATTTCCAGACAAAAATGTTGAAATCCAATACTATAGTGATAATTTCCACTAATTTATATAACTTTACTTTGTCAAAAGAATCAAATTTATTAGCATATTTAACTGGTAAATGTATTAACATTATTATGTGGTGTACAAATATAGGTTGTGTTTTTTGACCCTTGTGTTGCTGCTTCCTCTTTAAACACTGTTGATTGTTTTATTGAATGCCCTAAGAGGTTCTGCCAGTTTTAAACCCAGGAGGCTGGTACCCCATCTGTTTAACTGGAAGCCATCTAATCCAAACTGACACTTGCCTTCTTAGGAAGTATTTCCAATCCTCTGTGAAACCAAAACCTTCCATTTTGCACTGCACATATATCTCTCAATCTGACAATGTGTTGAACACATTGGGGTAAATGCCCAGATGTCCCTGCCACCATGGAGGTTGACTAAATTCTGTCCAAGCCTCAACAATAGAATTCTAGAAAAGAATAAGTCACCTACAAAGAAAGAGGTTATTTGGAAATTTGTTGTTGTTGTTGTTAGATAATATTAGGTCAAGTCAGTTCCAACTCATAGTGACCCCATGTAAAACAGGATGAAATACTGCCTAGTCCTGTGCCATCCTCACAATAGTTGCTATGTTCAGGGCCATTGTTGTAGCCACTGTGTCAAGATATCCCTGAGGGTCTTCCTCTTTTTCACTAGCCCTTTACTTTACCAAGTATGATATCCTTCTCCAGAGACCAGTCCCTCCTGAAAATATGTCCAAAGTACGTGAGATGAAGACTCATTATTTTAGCTTCTAAGGATCATTCCTGCTGTATTTCTAAGACACGTTTGTTCATTCTTCTGGTAGTCCAGGTGGATTTAATATTCTTCCCCAGCACCATAATTCAAAGGCATTAATTCTTCTTCCATTTTCTATTGTCATTGTCCAGTTTTTGCATGCATATGAGGAGGTTGAAATTAGCATAACTTGGATCAGGTGCTTCTTTGTCCTCAAGGTAACATCTTTGCTTTTTAACACTTTAAAGAGATCTTTGCAACAGCTTTGTCCAATACAATACATCATCTGATTTCTTGACTGTTGTGTCAAGGCTTTAATCTTCTTGGAAGCAGACCCCTATATCTTTCTTTAATGGAGTGGCTAGTGAGTTCAAACAGCCGACCTTTCAGTTAGCAGCCGAGTGCTTAACTGTCGTGACATCAGGCCTCCTTAGAAGCATAATATTGTTGTCGTTGTTAAGTGTCATTGAAGCGGCTCCAACTCATAGCAATGCTCTATGTATAGCAGAATGAAACACTGCCCGCCCCTGCAGTATCCTCACAATCCTTGCTATATTTGAGCCTACTGTTGTAGCCACTGTGTCAATCCATCCTATTGAGGGAGTACCTCCTTTTCACTGGCCCTCTACTTTACCTCTGGTAGCATAGTGGCTAAGGCACTTGACTGCTAACCAGAAGGCTGGCGGTTCAAATCCACCAGCCACTCCTCGGAAGGAAGATGGGGCAATCTACTTCCGTAGTGATACTGCCTTGGAAACCCAAGGAGGGGTCGCTATGAGTCGAGTCTGACTCGATGGCACATAACAACAACAACAACTACTTTACCAAGCATGATATCCTTTTCCAGGGAATGGTCCCTTCTGTCAACATGACCAAAGGAGGTAAGACTAAGTCTGGCCATTCTCGCTTCCAAGGAGTACTCTGGCTTCATTTCCTCCAGGACAAATTTATTCATTCTTCTGGCAGTCTATGCTATTTTCATTATTCTTTACCAACACTGTAATTCAAAGGCGTTAGCTCTTCTTTGGTCCTCCTTATTCATTGTCCAACTTTCACATGCATGTGAGGTGATTGGAAATACCACAGCTTGGGTTAGGTGCACCATTGTCTTCAAAGAGACATCTTTGCTTCTCAGCACTTAGAAGAGGTCTTTTACACATTTTCCTGGTGCAATACGACATCTGATTTCTTGACTGCTGCCTTCATGGGTGTTGATTGTAATCCAAGTAAAATGAAATCCCTGACAACTACAATCTTTTCTCCATTTATCATGATGTTGCTTATTGGTCCAGTTGTGAGAATTTTGTTTTCTTTTTGAGGTATAATCCGTACTGAAGACTGTAGTCTTTGATCTTCATTAGTAAGTTCTTCAAGTCGTCTTCACTGTCATCAAGCAAGGTTGTATCATCTGCATATTGCAGGCTGTTAATGATTCTTCCTCCAATCCTGATGCCATGTTCTTCATATAGTGCAGCTTCTTAGTTTATTTGCTCAGAATATAGATTGAATAAGTATAGGGGAAGGTTACAACCCTGATGAACACCTTTCCTAATTTTAAACCATGCAGTATATCTCCTTTGTTCTTTTTTAGCAACAGCCTCTTCTTTGTGTACAAGTTCCTCATAAGAGCAATTAAGTGTTCTGGAATTCCCATTCTTTGCAATGTTATGCATAATTTGTCATGAACCACAGAGTCAAATGCTTTTGTATAGTCAATGAAACACAGGTAAATATCTTTCTGTTATTCTTTGCTTTCAGCCAAGATCCATCTGACATCAGCAATGATATCTCTCATTCCACATCATCTTCTGAATCCAGCTTAAATTTCTGGAAGTTCCCTGTCAGTACACTGCTGCAACTGTTTTTGAATTATCTTCAGCAGAATTTTACTTGTGTGTGACATTAATGATATTGTTTAATAATTTCTACATTCTGTTGGATCGCCTTTCTTTGGAATGGGCACAAATATTGATACCTTCCAGACATTGGCCAAATAGCTGTCTTCCAACTTTCTTGGCATAAATGATTAAGCACCTCCAGTGCTGCATCCATTTGTTGAAACATCCCAATGGGTATTCCATCAGTTCTTGAAGGCTTGTTATTATTAGTTCCTTCAGTATAGCTTGGACTTCTTCCTTCAGAACCTTTGGTTATTGATCACATGCTACCTCCTGGAAGAGTTGAACATTGACTAATTCTTTTTGTTACAGTGACTCTATGTATCTCTTCCTTCTTCTTTTGATGCTCCCTGCATCATTCAATATTTTGCCAATAGACTCTTTCAATATCACAACTCAAGGCTTAAATTTTTTCTTCAATTCTTTCAGCTTGAGACATGCCAAGCGTGTTCTTTTCTTTTGGTTTTCTAACTCATGGTCTTTGCACATTTCATTATAATACTTTACTTTGTCTTCTCCAGCTGCTCTTTAAAATCTTCTGTTCAGCCTTTTTATCTTGTCATTTATTCCATTCACATTAGCTACTCTCTATTCAAGAGCAAGCTTCAGAGTCTCTCTGATATCTATTTTGGTCTTTTCTTCCTTTCCTGTCTTTTTAATTACCTTTCATTTTCTTCATGTATGATATTCTTGATGTCATCCCACAACTTGTCTGTTTTTTGGTTATTGGTGTTCAATGTGTCAAATCTATTCTTCACATGGTCTGTAAATTCAGATGGTATATGTTGTTGTTGTTGTGTTGTTGTTATGTGCTGTCAAGCCAGACCCAACTCATAGTGACCCCTCCTTGGGTTTCTGAGGCAGTATCACTATGGAAGTAGATTGCCCAATCTTCCTTCTGAGGAGTGGCTGGTGGGTTTGAACCGCCAGCCTTCTGGTTAGCAGTCAATTGTCTTAGGCACTATGCAACCGGAGCTCCTACATCAAGGTCATATTTGGCTCTTCTGGACTTGTTTAAATTTTATTCAGTTTCAACTTGAACTTGCATTGGAGCAGTTGATGATCTGTTCCATAGTCATCTCCTGGCCTTATTTTGATTTAAGATATTGAGCTTCTCCATCACCTTTTTCTACAGATATAGTGGATCTGATTCTTGTGTATTCCATCTGCCAATGTCCATGTGTGTAGTTGTCATTTGTGTTGTTGAAAAAAGGTATTTGCAATGAATATGTCATCAGTTTTGCAAAATTCTATCATGTGATTTCTGGTGTCATTTTCATCTCCAAGGCCATATTTCCCAACTACTGATGATTCTGGGAGCTCTGATGGCATAGTGCTCAAGGCATTTGACAGCTAATTAGAAGGCTAGTGGTTCAAACCCACCAGCCACTCCTCAGAAGGAAAACTGGGCAATCTACTTTCTTAGAGATAGCACCTCAGAAACCCAAGGAGGGGTCACTATGAGTTGGAATCGACTCGATGGCAGTGAGTTTGGTATTTTTTGACTTATGATTTTTCTTTGTTTCCAACTTTCACGTTCTAATCACCAGAAACATTGTTGTTGTTGTTGTTATGTGCCATCGAGTCAAACCCGACTCATAGCAACCCCTCCTTGGGTTTCCGAGGCAGTATCACTACGGAAGTAGGATTGCCCAACCTTCCTTCCAAGGAGTGACTGGTGGGTTTGAACTGCCAGCCGTCTGGTTAGCAGACAAGTGTCTTAGCCACTATGCTACCAGAGCTCTATGCACTATGCACTATGCACTATGCACCAGAAGCATAGTGAAGCATAACCAACCAACCAACCAGTTGCTGTTGAATTGACTTTATGTGTTACAGAGTAGATCTGGGCTCCATAGGATTTTCAATGGCTAATTTTTTGGAAGTAGGTTGCTAGACCTTTCTTCCAAAGTGCCTCAGGGTGGAGTCAAACATTGACTCTTCATGCATTTGACCAGCCAGGGACTCCCCCGGGCACATAAAGCAAACCAAATGAAACTCACTGCTGTAGAGTCAGATCCAACTCAGAACGACCCCTGCTTGGGTTTCCAGGGTGGTATCTCTATGGACGTAGATTGCCCAACCTTCCTTCTGAGGAGTGGCTGGAGGGTTTGAATCTCCAGCCTTCTGTTTAGCAGTCAAATACTTAGACACTATGCCATCAGAGCTCCCTGGGCACATAGTAGTAAGAAAGCAGAGTCATTGTCTATGTATCCATAGCCAAAAGTTTTTTTAAATTTTTTCAAATGTTCAGCAGCTCGCTTTGTAATATTTCATCTTATCCATTTTTGGAAGGAGACCTGGTGGTGCAATAGTTGAGCACTTTGCTGCTAATTGATAGACTAGTTGTTTGAACCCTCCCAGTGGCTCCATGGGAGAAAGACCTGGTTAACTTCTTCCACAAAGTTTACAGCCAAGAAAACCCTACAGCACAGTTCTATTCTGAACTTGAGGTCACTTTGAGTCATAATTGACTCAGTGGCCCCCAAAAACAATAGCATTGCTAGGAAGCAAACTATGCAGTATAAGAACAAGAATCTTGCCTAAAAACAAAACCAAATATTCTAGTTAATAAAGTATGAAATTTTTGAATATTAAAAATGAGAAAAAGAATCTAGCATAATTCTTAGTATATAGAAAGCAGTCAATAAATTTCCATTTTCAACTATAATATTGAGCTTGCTGTAAAACCTAAACTTAAAAAAGTCAACATGTTTAGAAACTATTTTTTGTTGTTTATTAATTAAAGGAATAATGTTTTCTTTTTGCTAAGACATTTAAAAATCCTAAATATAGGGAAGAGAATTAAGGCTTAATTTAATGCCTACTTATTCTACTAAAATAGTCTTATGTGGGTGTACAACTTTTGAAAGTTTTGAAACTGCGTAGCATTATTTGAAGCAGCTGACATCTTTAACTCTGTATCTCAGAAATTTGGATGAACTTTTAATTCACAAGAAAGATGAAGAGAAGACAAGGCTGTTTTTTGAATCCCTAAACCCCACATTTTCCTTCAATTGCCCATAATTTGTTCATTTATCCAACAAATATTTCTTGACTGCCTACTACATGCCAGGCACTGTTTCAGGACCTGAAGATAGCCAGTGGACAAAAACAGCAACAAAATAGCTGATGCCTTTGTAGAACTTACATTCTGGAGCAATAAGTTTCATGGATTGATATCTTAAAAAAAAAAAAAATAGTGCTCCACTACTAACCAAAAGGTTGATGGTTTGAACCCACCCAGAGGCACTACCCAAGAAAAGCCTCGAGATCTGCTTCTGTAAGATGACATCCAAGAAAACCTTATGGAGGAGTTTGACTCTGCAACACATGAGGTCACCATGACTCAGGGTCAACTCTACAGCAACAAGTTCGGTTGGCTTTGTTTTAACCACACACCCAACATCATTACCTGCCTCTGAAGACTCCAAGGCCCTTTCTGATACTAGCCCCGTTTGCCGCCCCCCCACCCCCGGTCAGACTCATCCTACTGAAGAAGTCTTACACTTTTGTGCCATCTCGGGACTGTGGCTTGCAAAACAACTCTGTTGTGTAAGGATTTTTCTGCAGATATGTTCAATACTATTTCAGACTTGATTTCTGTTTTTGTTTACTCTATGGTACCTTCACTCTGTACCTCAGGCTACTGGCAGGAATAAGCATCACTTAAAAAGTAATTTAGGAAATAAGTATACATCCCCTAAGGTGCAAGTAAAAGGAAAAGTTGTGGTAAACAGCTAATGTAAGCGAAAGGTGCCTTGGGGGGACCCTAAGAGTCACTTCTTTCAAACCAGCAATAACTTCTTGTGCTATTGGTCCTGAGGCAGCAGCCGTCAACATTGTTTAAAAAAGCTCCCTTATGGTGTTCTCATTAATTAACTACACTGTTTGTTGATTCTAGATTGATTCAGTTTGTTCTCTGGAGAGTGTTTTTGGAAACTCAGTAATGCCTTGATGCAAAATTTCATCTTCAGGCCCTAAATTCCCAGGATGGTGGTTTACTGGGACATATAGAAGATGAAGTGAAAAAAGAGAATTTGCTAGATAAAAATGATAATCAAAATATTTTAAATTCAGATGTAATTTTTGAAGATTTTCCCTGCAGAGCTAAAAAATTACCTGAAGCAAAGTTTGACTGACAGGCAGGCTTAACAAACACAACAAGACAAATGGCATGCAAAACAGATAGGGAAGTATTTGTTGCTAATTACTTGAGAAAGTGCTTTAATTAAGTTGTTTGCCAATTAATGCCTCATTTTTAACATTCTATAAATATTTAAACATGTTTCATAAACTTTCCTACTTATGGAAACATTTGCAAATGTTATAATAGAGTTTCTTTGGAAATCTCATAAAAGACAAATTGTACAATTTAGAAGATTCTACTTACCATTTTTAAATTAAATAAAAAAATTGTTGTTTTCTTACTATTGCTAGCTATTACACTTTAAAATGTTCTAGCTGTTTAAACTTATCTTCCACATTCTCCCATGGTAAGTGGATAAATACAGGCCACATATTGTTTTGATCTTTCAATAAAAATGGAAAATAACATGGGTCATAGACAATAGTACATGTACATTCAATCATTTTCCTCCAATGCAAGAAAATGATGTCAGATGAAATTAAGAAAATCAGCAACTAACAATTGTTAGTTAAGCTAAAACCTCTGAAATGTTATCTAATCAACAGAATTAAAATGAAAGACAATATAAACAAGCAAAACTGAAAAGTTTCACTGTTACCAAGTTTGAACTTAATATGTAATATAAGCTATCACAAATTTAAGCCAAAACATCTTAGCAGTAAGTCCTAATTTCCTGTTTACTATTTCATTTGAACAAGCATGCTATGGTTTTCACGAGACTAAAGAATGAGAAAAGAACATTTAGAGGTTAGCTGGAACACTGAGGGTAGTCACTCCTGTCAGTTTTCTGACCTTTGTCATCTAACTAATGTGACCATGTAGAAAGTCATCAAAATGTGAGTTCTGTCATGTATGGTGCACAGTAGCCATTGACACATTTTGTAAGGAACCTGCTGTGCCATGTGTTAGGTAGCAGCAAAGCACCCATCACACTGGTGCATTTTATTCAATGAAAATTAGATGGGAGGGAAAATAGTTTCAAGGAGGGTTTCCTAATAGTGAAATGTTGATCCTTTAAGTGCCTTGGGAGTAAGTGGGGCTTGTTGAATGACATGAGTGGAGGAGAGTTATAGAACAGTCACTAGGAAATCTACATTTGTGTACCACTCTGGAACAGTCAAGGAGCCCTGGTGGCACACTGGTTAAGTGCTTGGCTGCTAAACAAAAGTTGATAGTTTGAACCCACCAGCCACTCCATGGGAGAATGATGTGAAAGTCTGCTTCTGTAAAGATCTCCAGCCTTAGAAAACCTGGGGGCAGTTCTCTGTGCTACAAGGTTGCTATGAGTTGGAATTGACTCAATGACAATGGGTTTCAGGGACAGTGGCTTAAGGGGCTATGCCAACTTATTGTTGTTGTTATGTGCCGTTGAGTTGTCCCCAACTCATAGCGACCCCTCCTTGGGTTTCCAAGGTAGTATCACTATGGAAGTAGATTGCCCAACCTTCCTTCCAAGGAGTGGCTGGTGGGTTTGAACTGCCAGCCTTCTGGTTAGCAGTCAAGTGCCTTATGTATTGATCACTCCAGTTTACTTATATCCATCAGTATAATGATCTCTGTCCCAGCATGTGGAAAATCAAATTGCACCTGTCTCAATAGTTGAAGTCTATAACAAAAAGGGGAACTCTGCTATGTAAACTGTAGTAACCTAACTGAGATCAGGTAAATCTTTTTTGTTGCTGTCTGGATGAAAAGTAAAAAGAAAGGTAATTGTGAGCACAATCTCATGGAGAAGGTTATAACTTGCAGGTCTGTTTAGATGTAGCAATTGAAAGGCTACCACTTGAGGTATTGGGCAAGAAGGTCCATATGGTATTCACCTCCTACCTGCCTGTGAGTTTGTCATATTGTCATGGCTTGCATGTTGCTATGACACTGGAAACCATGTCACCATTACTTCAAATACCAGCAGAGTCACCATGGTGGACAATTTAGGTAACTTTTAGTGGAGCTTCCAGACTAAGACAGACTAGGAAGAAAGGCCTAATGATCTAATTCTGAACATTAGCCAATGAAAGCATGATGAATCATGACAGACTATTGTCTGATGTAGTGCTGGAAGATGAACCTTCTAGACTGGAAAGCACTCAAAATATACTGTGACCACAACAATAGACTTGAGTATACAATGACCATGAAGATGGAATAGGACTAAGCAACGTTTTGTTCTGTTGTATATGGGGTCACCATGAGTCTGAGCTGACTTGATAGCAACTAACAACAACAAAAACATTTTATGGCACTACTCTATCACAGCCATGGCCTTCCCAGAATCTCCAGGTTTGCTTTGTTGGTGCCCGTGGAAATAGGGTCTTTGGCATTATGAGGATTTTCACACACTTATTTCAGCTTCAGAAGCTAAATGGCATTATCTCCCTCTGCTGATTTTAACTATTTCTCTAATCCTGAACTTAAAGTTGAACTATGGTTGCACAAGTAATAAAATTTCAAATTGTCTTCAAAATATATTTAGAAAAAAAGAAAGAAAAAGAAAAAGAAATGGCTCTCACAAGGAGACTTGATTGAATGGGGAAAATGCTAAAAATATATGGGTCATATTTCTGCTTCCAGCTAGGATGGAATGACTGAGGTTGGGTTTGCCTTCTTGCTGAAAATAACTGAACACTGAACAAAACTATATGAAACTTTTTTTCAGACAATGTGCAACAGCTTAGCATAGCTGCAGACTCTGAAAATAGCTGCCTTGGCCACATGAAGGGCAGGAGTCCCACTGGCTGACTGGGCCAAGGAGACAGAGGTTGGAGTGAGAGGAAGTTTGGCCAGCTGAGATCTGTGGAAAAGAGTACCAGAGAAGTGGGACTATAGAGGAGGAGTGCCAGAGATCTCTCAGTCCTCTAATTATTACTGAACACTAATGGGAACACACACATGGCGAATCTCCACTGGGAATGGACAAGTCCCCAGAACAACCATAAGGCAGGAAAAGCTAGAGCACATAACAGCCAGGATGGAGGTTGAGACCTTGGTGATGGGCCCTGAGATATAGAACAAACTACACCCACTTTGCATCTACTGACATAGTTAGGTTCCAAAGACTAGGTCATTATGTGAAACTTGGCATTAGGCAAAAGTGGAGGATGACCACATTAGATCACAAAACGGAGGATGACTATGTCATTGCATAACTGCCAAATTACATAATTTCATTACTGCTGAACCGCAGAGAATCATGGCCCAGACAAATTGACACATAACCTTGACCATCAGTCAACGTTAACTCTCACATTGCACATCATCATTCGTTACTGCCAGATATACATCATTAATGTACAAAACAGTTGGACAGTAGATTTTCTTTAGTTTAATTGGATAGTAGACTTTTTTTACTATTATCATAAATGCAAAATATCAGATAATGAGATAGTCAATAAGTGAGGAACATTGGACACTCAAAATAACCATGTACTAAGGAATTATTTTATCTTCCTTTTAGACAAGTTATTAGAATCTTAGTGTTTTGAAATTTCCATTATACAGGTGCTTAATGTCCATGATACATTCTGTGAAATAGAACATTATGTAATTTGGATGTTGTATGAACATCATATTACAACCTTATGGGAACCTGCTTCTGGTTGTCCTTGTCACCATTTCTGCTGCTTCTGGAGCTGGTGGCAGAGGCCAGAGAAATGGGCACCAGCAGTGACAGCTGAGAAGAAACCCAGGGAGGGGTTGCTATGAGTCGGAGATGACTTGACAGCCCATAACAACAACACAACAACAGTTGTATTGCACTGTGATCAGAGAATTTGATTTGTAAAATATCAACTTTTTTGAAATTGAGACATCCTTTTGGGGCATCGTACATAGGTAATTTTTTTTCTTTTTTT
>NW_006921839.1:4807458-4828901 GCF_000298275.1 Orycteropus afer afer | reverse complement strand
GTTGGGCAATCCTACTTCCATAGTGATACTGCCTCAGAAACCCAAGGAGGGGTCGCTATGAGTCAGGGCTGACTCGACGGCACACAACAACAACAACAACAACAAAGTGTTTTTAGATTAATCCATGAGATTATATTTGTTAATTTCACTTTTAAAAATCTATATCCTTACTAAATTTGGTCCTTAATAAAGATCTTCCACAATGTTTGTAGATTTCCTGATTTCTCCCTATTATTTTTACAGTGTTTGCCTTATAATTAAATTAAATTTATAATGCATGCAGGTGGTAATTGTCATAATTTCTCAGTGTGATGTTTCTTTTATTATTTCATTTTAAATTCTATTAGGTCTGGTATCGATCCACAAATTTTCTTTTCTTTCATATTTCCCTAGTATATCTTCTCATGCATTTATTTATATTTTATGTGTATTGTAACCATGTACATAAGAATTTGGGTTTCATTTTCATATTCTTATCTGAAGCTCTGATTTTAACAGGTACTTATGCATATCTTCACTTTATAAATTTTCCATGTTTTTTCATTGCTTTTTTTCCTGCTTTTTATTACCAGTTGTGGAGAGCTGGTGGTGTAGTGCCTAAGGCACTTGACTGCTAACCAGAAGACTGGCAGTTCAAACTCACCAGCCACTGCTTGGAAGGAATGTTGGGCAATCTACTTCTGTAGTGATACTGCCTTGGAAACCCAAGGAGGGGTGGCCATGAGTCAGGTCCGACTCGACGGCACGTAACAACAACCACATTACCAGTTATCATCAAGTCAACTTCAACTCATGGCGACCTTATGCGTGTTGGAGTAGAACTGGTATGTATGCTACTACTTTGAAGAGGCAGCTCTTCCCCAACCATATTTTGAGTGCCTTCTAACCTGTGGGGCTCATCTTCTGGCACTATATCAGATAATGTTCCACTGTTATTCATAAGATTTGCAATGCCAATTTTTAAAGAAATAGACTGCTAAGTCCTTCTTCCTACTCTCTCTTAGTCTGAAAGCTCTAATGAAACTTGTCTACCATGGGTGAGCCTGCCGTCATTTGAAATACCGGCAGCATAGCTTTCATCATCATAGCAACACATAAGCCACCACTGTATGACAAACTGAGAGATGAATACTGGTGCCTTTTATTACAGAATGTTTACTATATTTGACTATAGAATAAAGATGAGGGGTAGTTCTTTCAATTATAGAATATCTTTTATATTTTATCTATTTCCTTTTCCTAGAAAATATCCTCCCTTTTAGAAAATTATACATTATTCTTTCATTCTCTCAGGGGACAAAAACAAAACCAACCCAGTGCTGGCTTCAAACTCATGGCCACCACATGCGATACAGAGTAGAACCGCTGCAGGGTTTCTTGAGTGTCGTCTTTATGGAAGCAGATCGCCAGGCTTTTTCTCTTGGCCCTGCTGGACAGATTTGAACTGCCATTCTTCAGGTTACCAGTCCAGCAAAAACTGTTTGTGCTACTCAAAGACCATTACATTAACATGCATATCAAAGAAAATCTAAAGCTGATCAACATTTTAATTTTTTAAATTAATTACCCCACTGTCATCTTCTGATATCGTTTCAGAGCATTTTGGATCCAGTTTGCTTTTAATACAACCCCATGCCATCACTCAAATGCCAGTTTCCCTACCATTCCCCAAGCTTCTAGTGGAATTTCCTGGACTCTGATAGGCAGACCATAGGTCTTTAATGGCTCTGATTTATCCAGGCAGCTTAGCTCCACGTAGCTGCTTCACATAGGTCTGATGAATCTTCTATTTTTATCCTGAGTATTAAAACCACAGCTCACAACCTTAAGACCAAGATCCATTTTATTTATCAGTTTATTTGTTAAGTAAAATGTGAATCCAAGTAAGAGCATTCATTGTAATTGTTTGATATTTTCTTAAGTATCTTCTAATTTGTAGTCTTCCTCTCCTTCTTCTTTTTCAATTTATTTATTGAAAACACCAGGTAATTTTCCTATAGAGTTTCTCACCGTCTAAGTGTGTTAATTGTAGCCCTGTTGTATTAGTTCCCATGTTTCTCTGTCCCTGATTTTCCTGTAAACTGGTAGTTGGACCTGGGGCTTGGCAAGATTGCTTAAGAACATTTTTGATGTCCCTAAAGTCATTTGACTTCAGTTCTTTTGCTTTGACCTTGACTTTCTCAACCATTCCTGCCACCAGGGTTTTTCCTTTCTTGCTTTCATCACAATCTATTTGTATTTCAAATTGTAAAAGGAATCTAGTTTTTTATTTGTTAGAAGATGAATAGCTCTGTGCATCAGTTTACTCTGTATCTTTTCTTTATAATGCAACTGCTAAAAATTGCCAGTATGTATCATGGGCTGATACTTTTGAATTGTGGTGGGGGTGAAGAAAACTGAAGATGCCATAGACTGCCAGAAGAATGAACAAATCTGTCTTAGAAGAAGTGTTGCCAGACTGCTCCTTGGAAGCTGGAATGGCCAAATTTTATATCACCTACTTTGGCTGTTAGAAGGGAACATTCTCTGGAGAAGGATATTATGCTTGGTAAAGTAGAGGGTCGGCAAAGAAAGGGAAGATCCTCAATAAGATGGATTGACACAGCAGGTGCAACGATGGGCTCGAGTATAGCAAGGATTGTGAGGATGGCCCACAACCAGGCAGCATTTTGTTCTGTTATAAATATGTCACTCTAAGTTGGAATCGACTTGATGGCAACTGAGAACAGGAATAACCATGGGTTGATGTCATGTCACTGATGTTGGCAAAGAACCTAGTGGCACCCTAAATCTGCATTTTGGGGTCTTTTATGAACTCACTATCATTTTCTGAAATAATGTCTGATTTTTTACTTCTATTACAATTGTTCTGACTTACTCTTTAAGTAATTACACAAATTAGAGACTGTGTTACTATTCCTCATCCTCCGTCACCTTGTCTCTCATTTGTTTGAATCATTTGCTCTTTTCTTCTTCTTTCTAAAGAATAATCTCAAGTTTGTCCTTCATATCACTTATATGATTTTGATTTTATTTCATGTAAACTGTGCTTTTCATTGTAACTTTGTTAAATGTTTTAGCTTTAGTTCTGCTTAGTTTGCCCACATTTTATCATTAAATTCTCTTTTCTGTCCTCTTGAATCTCTGTGTATACTCCTCTGCTCCTATTTTGTAAAGTCTATGCTTTTGAATCCTACTGAGTTTTCAAACAATTTATGATTTTTTTCTGATACCTATAGTAAATCACTCTATCCACTCCCATTGTTCTGTAGAGTTAATTTCAAGCCCTTACCCTTGCTTTATTTTATTTCACTTGTGTGTGTTTAATTTTTTGCTTTTTCACTGATGCTGGAGATAACAATACAGATATGTTTTCATTTTATTTTTCCCCTATAAGGAATTGATTAGCTATGCTTCTAATGGTTTGATTTCCTTTTCACTTGGTGGCTGTTTTAATCCAATTCTGAGTAGCTGGGAAGGAGATTCCAGCCTCTAGCCTCACCTAATTCCCTGAATCCACCAAGTATCCTCTTGTTTTGCTGCATGAAGATGAGGCCTTGTATTCCATTCTTTTAGTCTCATACACTCAAAATACACTCAGTTCCCAGAAGTGTCTAAGGCACTTGACTGCTAACCAGAAGGTTGGCGGTTCAAACCCACCATCCACTCCTCAGAAGGAAGATTGGGCAATCTACTTTCATAGAGATACTGCCTTGGAAACCCAAGGACAGGTCTCTATGAATCAGAGATGAGTTGGTGGCACATAACAACAGCAAGGTCTTCTTGCTTCTGTCCCCCTCTGTCTGTGGGGAGAAAACTTCTCAGGATAAAATAGATTACCTACCGATACCTTATTTCTGCTTTCTGTTTGATTTGTTCTTTATAAATAGACAATCTACCTCTATTCTAGAAAAATAATTATTGGTAATGAGAAAGAAAAAGGGGCCATTTCCTGGCTAATTCCAAAAGTAACATCCATTCAATAGATATGTGGCCACTCAGATTACTAACTGGGTCACATCTTGCATTTCCATGTCTGGGGGACAAAAGTGGAAGAATTGGAGGCCTTTTTCCTTAATTGCAGGTAGCTAGATGGTTGGCTATCCACATAGAAAAAGGTTGGAATCACTCTGGTGGGGTTTGAAGCCAGAGATTATTTCTTACATTTGTGGACAAAGATGTATGCTTCTGAGGGGAGATATATTTGTAGATTAGTTGGGAAAAGTATGAGAAATCTGGTCCTTTCTTTCCTTTGCTTTTCTTTCAAAAAACAGTTCTATATCTTCTTCCTTGGGAAAATGTTTAAAGCTCTTGGGGTAGGGGATCCCACTTTTGCTTCTAAAGAGAGCTATTGGGGCAGGGTGGAAGGGGGAATAGCTCATTTCCTAAAACCTTAGGAATTGCTTTAGTCACACAAACATCTTGTAGTCTCCCAAAAATGTCATATATCATATGTTATCTTCTCCACATCTTTGTACATGTTCTACTTTTGTCTAGAATATTCTTGCCCTTCTTTCTCTTACTTTGGGTAAAGTGATAACCCTCCCAGGAAGCCATCTCTACTCCATTACCTTAAAGGCTAGAATGAAGGCCCTGTGATTTTGCTCCAAAGCATCTTAGCATACTTTTATCACAAGACTTGTTTTCCTCAACTGTTGCTGTTAGCCTATGAGATTTTAGAGGACAATTCAATTTTATTGAGCTTGGCATTCCTAGATTAATGCAAGTGGCACATAGTAAGTGAGAAATATCAAATGAATGAATGCACGGGCAAATAATGAATTAATGATTTGGGGGTGAAATGAAAGAGATAGAACAAGTGTTATCAGTTTATTATTTCTCACTTACCCATAATTTTCCCATGTTTAGGGAAAAGATTTATATTGGCCAGTAGCTTTTTAAATCACAAATAGGCAACAATCACCCACATAATTTAGTAGAATGGCTATGATTTCCTATAGTCTGGGGCCTATACCTACATGATGATATTTGAGGAGCAACTGCAAGGTGCTCACTTAGAAAACCCTCTGTACTTGCCATACTGCCAAATATATCAAATATTTGGTTTCATCCACAATAATAATATTGCCTAATAAAAATTTCCCTTTTAAAAAATGTGCAAATATTCCACATTGGGTGGTGTGGCTATCCTCAATTTCTCTGAGGATACAGGAAAAATAGAATCAATTAGCATATATTAAACATTCCACATACCAGACATGGTACAACCTATTGTACATCATCCTTTTTAATCATTAATCACTGTGTTAGGCTGGGTTCTGTAGAGAAGCAAAACCAGTAAAGCTTATATATACATATAGAGAAAGAGGAATTTATCATTGGAAATGGCTCATACACTTACAAAAGATGGAAAGTCCCAAGTTCTTGGATCAAACGTCAAGTTGGAGGCTTTTCCTGGCCCATGCAGCTGCAGGGGCTGATGAGCTCAAGGTTAGCAGGCAGTGTACTGGCTGTTGACTCCAGTGAATGATGAATCCAAGATCTCCAGGATGAATGGTGGATTATTTGCTCACAGTCAGTTGTAGGCAGCACAACAGATCCCAATCCACAGTAGAGTGTCTCTTTTCCCAGGATATCTATAAATATATTGGAAGCAGGCCACACCCTTAGGGAAATTCTCTTTCAATGGATTAGCTGCTCAAAACATATACATCCAATCCCATCATGGGCATAACCCACATCACAACTGCTTAAACCACACAGAATTGTGGTCTAACCAAGTTGACACACAGCTCCAACTATCACAATCACCTTCCCTGGTCATTGCTTTTTTGAAGATAAGGACACTGATGTTCAGAGAAGCATCAACAAATCTGGGCAATGTCATCTGGATAGAAAAGCATTTATTACAATTCTAACCCTGGTCTCACTACAATTCTCCTAGAATTATATTGTAGTGTCTTCTTGTTTACCTCTAATCTACTGAAAATCTAAGTAGTGCTCCATACATAATATTTGTTTGAAAAATATTTATTGATCTGAACTGAAAAGGATCCTTTAGGAGCATGAGTACCTCTAAGAAGATAGGCTTAAGAGGGATTTGTTATTGTTGTTGGGTGACATTGATTTGATCTCAACTCATAGCAACCCCATGTGACATGGGTTTTCTTGGCCATAATCTTTTCTGAAGCAGATCACCAGGTCTAGTGGCTTGGCAGAAGAAAGACTTGGCTAAATTTGTTTTATAAGGAGTCGAAATCTATTCAATGAGAAACAGTCTTTAATAAATGCTGCTGTCAAAACTGGATATCCACTGACAGAAAAATGAAATGAGATCCATACCTCACACCATACACAAGAAACAACTCAAAATGGATCAAAGACCTAACTGCTCCACCTAAAGCTATAAAGTTTCTGGAAGAAAACATAGGAAGAAAAGTATGGGACCTAATTTTTTTTTAATAGTCTAACAATTATAACAACAAATGCATAAATACTAGAAAACAAATTAGATAAGTTGAATCTCATAAAAATTAAACACTTATGCTCATCAAAAGACTTTATCAAAGGAGTAAAAGGTTAACATTCAGACTGAAAAAAAATCTGTAGAAACAACATATCCAATAAAGGTCTAATCTCTATAATACATAGAAAAATTCAACAACAGAAAGACAAACAACACAATTTAAAAATGGGCAATGTATATTAACAGACACTTCACCAAAGGGGACATTCAAGCAGCCAACAAACACATGAAAAGATGCTCAAGATCATTAACCATTACCCATTGCTATCAAGGAGATTCTGACTAATAGCAACCCTATAGAACGGAGTAAAACTGCCTCATAGGGTTACCAAGGCTGCAACTATTTATGGAAGCAGAATGCCTCAACTTTTTCCCACTGAGTGGCTAGTGGGTTCAGACCACCAACCTTTTGGTTAGCAGCTAAATGCTTTAATTACTGCACCACAGATATCTTTCATTAGCCATTGTTGTTGTTGTTGTTGTTTGCCATCAAGTCGGGTCATAGTGGCTCCTCCTTGGATTTCCGAGGCAGTATCACTGTGGAAGTAGGATTGCCCAACCTTCTTTCTGAGGAGTGGCTGGTGGGTTTGAACCACCAGCCTTCTGGTTAGCAGTCAAGTGCCTTAGGCACTATGGTATCAGAGCTCCTTCATTAGCCATTGTTGTTGTTATTTGCCGTCGAGTCAGCCCCGACTCCTAGCGACCCCTCCTTGGGTTTCCGAGGCAGTATCACTACGGAAGTAGGATTGCCCAACCTTCCTTCCGAGGAGTGGCTCGTGGGTTTGAACTGCCAGCCTTCTGCTTAGCAGTCAAGTGCTTTAGCCACTATGCTACCAGAGCTCCTTCATTAGCCATTAGAGAGATGTAAATCAAACCTACCATGAGATACTTTCTCACTCCAGCTAAAATGGCACTGATAAGAACAAACAAACAAAAACCAGGTAACAACAAATGTTATGAGGATTTAGGGAGATTTGGACCATTAGCCATTATTGATGGGCCTTTAAAATGGCACAACCATTATAGAAAATAGTATGGTGCTTCCTTAAAAAACTAGAAATAAAACTACCCTATAATCCAGTAATTCCACTCCTAGGTATATACTGTAGAAACCTGATAGAAATGACATGAACAGAAATATGCACATCTATGTTTATTGCAGCATTATACACAAAAGCAAAAAAATGGAATCAGTCTGTGTGCCCTTCAATGGATGAATGAATAAGCAAAATGTAGTTCGTGCATACAATGGAATACTACACAACTGTAAAGAACAGGGATAATGCTGCAAATATAACATGGATGCATCTGGAGCACAAAATGCCAAGTAGAAGAACTCAATCAAATAAAGACAAATGCTGTTTGGTTTCACATTTATAAGAAGACACAAATAACTACGTACAAGGAGGCCAGTGTTCATTGGTGGTTACCAGGAATGGGCAAAGGGGAGGAATCACTGCCTAGATCATAAATGCTTGTTATTTATGGTGATGGGAAAAGTAGCAAATAAAGCAGGTGTAATGATCACAGATTGACCAAAATAAACAATGCCTTTAAAAATCGTGTGAGAGTTAAGGATCTTTGTGCTAAAGAATATGACATATAATTTGGTCACAACACCAACAAATAACCAAAAAAACAAGTGTATGGTCACATATATATGTATATTGACATATATGTATATGGGTAGGTACAGGTGAGTACATATGTGTGCACAGATAAAAGTATCTATATATATGTATATACATATATGTTGCATATATGTTCATAGAAGACACAGTTATAGATACTTCTCAGACATGACCAAATACCTTACAAAAATGGTTTTCTGGTTTTGAAGATTTAGGACCTTAGTCTCATGGGACAACTAAGTCAACTGGCATCACAAAGTTCTTGTTCTGTAACCTAGTGATATGAGTATTGTGGTAGTTAAGGTTGTATGTCAACTTGGCTGGGCCTGGTTGAGTGGTTGGGCAGGTAGATGTAGTCATTCCCCATGATGATATTGGTAATTAACTCCATGGTGGAATCTATTGGGGCAGCTGAGTAGCTGCTTTAGGGATATGGGCTGTTTCCAGTATATCAGAAACAACTTTGAGGAAGGTCTCCAGCTTTTTGGCATGCTTGAATCCTGCATGTAGCCAAGTTATTGCTCAGCAGCCTGCCATGCCCTGTGGATCTTGGGAACTTCTTCTGGACTTGAATTAGTGGCCTGCCGTGTTGTTTGGTAACATTGGGACTGTGCCTTTTTACTTATCAACCTTGGGTTTATCATCCTCAGCAGCCAGCAGCTGCCTGAGTGAAGAAAAGCCTCCAGCTTCAGTGGGCTGGGAGCAGGAGGCAGAGCTGAAGCCCAAGGTTGAGGGGCTTTCACCTAGCCCCCAGAGCTTGGCACTTTGAACTTGGACTTCTAGCCTCCAAAATTGTAAGAGAATAAACTCCTGTTTGTTGAAGCCATCCCATTTGTGGTATATTCCGCTCAGGGCAGCACAAAGTTACCAAACAAGTATCATCTGGGATTTTAAAATCTTGTGAACAGCCAAGTGAGATACAACTATTGGTCTCTTCTTGTTAGGAGAAAGATAGAAAGAAGGAAACTAATGTCTTGGAGAAGAAACTAGTCTACAGAGCTAATAGCCTACAAGAGCCATGGTCTCATCTACCCTGAAACCAGAAGAAATGCTGCCTGGCTACCTCTACCCATCATTTTTCCCAGGCCACCATAGATGGACCCTGATAGAACAGTAGAAAAATGCAGAACAGAACTCAGATTCTTAAAAAGCCCTGACTTACTGCACTGGTTGAGACTAGAGGACTCTCGGAGACTATAGACTTGAGATACTCTTTAAATCTTGAGCCAAAACTATCCTCTGGGATCATCTTTTAGTGAAATAACAAATTGGCACATAAAATAAAGGATACGAATACAGTTATCTATTTAAAAAAATCTACATGAGACCAAAAGCTCAACAATTACTTTAAAGCAAAAATGAGAAGAAAAGGGGGAGGGAAAGTAGAGTACTGGAAATGTAGCAACCAGGACACAATTAAAGAGAATGTTGACACATTATGAAAAATGTAATTAATGTCATTGAGGAAATTGTGTAAAAATTTGCTATGTATACTTTCACCAAAAGCACTATAAAATATATTTTTAAAATGTCAAATATTCATACCATTCAAAACTAATTTCCAGTTAAGCTATTAAATTACAGAAATAATAGATTCAGCATAATCCAATGCCATTTACCTTAATCATTCATTGAACAAATATTTAAGTGTCAAAAAAAGAAGAAGAAGAAAAAGAAAGACCTGGCTAAGATTGATATTGCTGTGCAAAGTAAAGCTCTATAAGTGGTAAAGAGTGGATAGGATGTTTGAGAAAGATCTCTTATTTTGATCCCTTTCAGAGAGCTTAGCAGTCTGGTCTCAGGGTCCTGGAAAAATTGGAAGATAAATGTTGAACAACAACAACAACAAAAAAGACCAGATGTACTGTTCTGATATAGCCCATAGAACTCCCAAGACTATGCCCCTTAGACATCTGTCCAGCCTGTAATGGAGCTCACTCCTGTGGCTCAACTTTTCAGCTAAACAATAGTCAGGTCTATAAGATGGAACAATAACACCAGGAGGGTATGTACTTAGAATAATCAATCGATCATATGAGATCAATAGGGCAGCTTTTGGCTAGGAATAAAGCTCAGAAGGCAGGAAGGGATAGGAAAGAATTACTAATGGAAATAAAACACAGTGAGAAAGTGAGAAGAGTGCTATTATATTGTGGGAATTGCAATCAATGTCATAAAATAAAATGTATATGGATTGTTGAATGGAAGATCAATTTTCCCTGAAAACTTTCACCCAAGTTATAATGCCAAACAAACAAACAAACAAACAAACAAAACCCTCACCGTCGTGGAGTCGGATTTGACTCATAATGACCCCTCCTTAGGTTTCTGAGACAGTATCACTGTGGAAGTAGATTGCCCCATCTTCCTTCCGAGGAGTGGCTGGTGGGTTTGAACCACCAGACTTCTGGTTGGCAGTCAAATGCTTTAGGCACTATGCCACCAGAGCTTCCCCAAGTCACAATAGAAAGTTAAAAAATAAAAAAAATAATAATAAGAGCAAGCACATGAATGGTGATGTTGGTAGGGGGAGATTTGTCTCTGCCAAGTGCAATTTGACATGCTTATTCAACTTGTATGCTGAGCAAACAATGTGAGAAGCTGGACTATCTGAAGAAGAATGTGGCATCAGGATTAGAGGAAGAATCTCCAACAACCTGTGATAGGCAGGTGGCACAACCTTGCTTGCTGAACTGAAGATAACTTGAAGCACTTACTGATGAAGATGAAAGACTACAGTCTTCAGTATGGATTACACCTCAACATGTTGTTGTTATTGTTGTTATGTGCCGTTGAGTCAAACCTGACTCATAGCGACCCCTCCTTGAGTTTCCGAGGCAGTATCACTACGGAAGTAGATTGCCCCATCTTCCTTCCGAGGAGTGACTAGTGGGTTTGAACTGCCAGCCTCCTGGTTAGCAGTCACGTGCCTTAGGCACTATGCTACCAGACACCTCAACATAAAGAAGATAAAAATCTTCATAACTGGACAAATAAGCAACACCGTAAATGAAGGAAAGATTGAAGTTGTCAGGAATTTCATTTTACTTGGATCCACAATCAACACCCATGGAAACAGCATTCAAGACATCAGACTTCGTACTGCACTGGGAAAATCTTCTGCAAAAGATCTCTTTTAAGTGTTTAGGAGCAAAGATGTCACTTTGAAGACTAAGGTGTGCCTAAGGCAAGCTGTGATGTTTTCAATCGCCTCATACTCACATGAAAGCTGGTCAATGAATAAGGAAGACCGAAGAAAAGTTGATGCGTTTGAATTGTGGTATTGGTGAAGAATACTGAAAATACCATGGACTGCCAGAAGGATGAACAAATATGTCCTGGAAGAAGTGCCTCCGGAATGTTTCTTAGACATGAGAATGGCCAGAACTACTTTGGTCATGTCAGAAGGGACCAGTCCCTGGAGAAGGATATCATGCTTGGTAAAGTAAAGGGTCAGTGAAGAAGAGGAATGGATTGACACAATGGCTGAAACAATGGGCTCAAGCAAAGCAAGGATCTTGAGGATGGCACTGGACTGGGCAGTGTTTCGTTTGGTTGTAGATGGGGTTGCTATGGGGTTGCTATGAGTTGGAGCCGACCTGATGGCACAACAACAATAAGCCCAGCTTCAGAGCCCATAGAAAGCTGAGACTCAAGTTCAAGAGGCCAGCATGGGAAAGAACAGAGGCTAGAATGCAAGATCATCATCAAGTGGATTCAGGCCCTAGCTGGGAAATCTAACTGAGAATCGTAAAAAACCATAAAAAACCAATCCAGGGTTTTGCACTCATTTTATAATCCCAAGCATACGTTTCTGCCTAAAGCAGAGATGTGCCTCTGTAAACAATAGGACGCAGTTTGAAGGCCTTTGCTATGTGGAGTTGGGCAAGTCATCAGGTATCTGAGTCTCTATTTGCTTAGTCAACATCTGGGAGTGATTGCCATTGCTGACATGATGACTTTTGAAGGCTGTGAAGTGGGGGAAAAGGCAATGACTCCAGAAAGGATGTCTATAAAGGAAGTTGTTCTTGTTAGCTTCCATCCAGTGGGCCCCTCACTCATGGAGACCCCATGCACAATGGAACACACTACTTGGTCCCATTCCATCCCCATAATCAGGTGTGGATATTGGACCTTTGTGATGCAGAGTTTCACTGCCTGAATTTCTGAAGAATACTGGTCCCTCCAAAATATTCACTTCCTAATCCCCAAAACCTATGACTGTGCTACTTGAAATAGCAAAGGGGACTTTGCGGACATGATTAAGAATCTTGAGATGGAGAGATTATCCTAGATTAATCCAGGTGGATCTGATATAATCAAAAGGGTCCTTTTAAGGAAAATAGAGAGGCAAGAGGGCCAATCACAGAAGAGTGTTGCCATTGCTGTCTTTGAAGATGGAGGAAGGGGCCACAAGCCAACATATGCAGTTGCCCCTTAGAAGCTGGAAAAGGCAAGGAACAGATTATTCCTTAGAAGTTCCAGAAGAAATGCAATCCTGCCAACACCTTTGATTTTAGCTCATTAAGACCCATTTTGGACTTCTGACCTCCAGAACTGTAAGATAATAAATTTCAGTTGTTTAAAATCATCAAGTTGTGGTAAATTGTTGTAGCAACAATAGAAATAGGGTTTTATTAAGCAGAAAGGCCTGGGCTGGTTGAGAGAAAAAAGTCACTCAGCAGAAATATTAAGGTTTATGGCCTGTTTGCTTTTGTTTATTGGGGAAGAAGAGGAGTAAACTCCAAGAACATGCTAACTTGCATAGCTGCCTTAAAGCCTATCTCTGCCAGCATCTAGATAGCTGCAGGTGATTTCTTTCAGTCATTTGTTGGCTGAAAGACATGAAGCAGTTTCATTGGAAGCAAAAGTCACTCAGCAGGCTCGCCTCTGTTTGGACACACTCAGGCCTGTTAGAACTCACCTCACATAAATTTTCCATGCTGAGCCAGCATTGGCCACCAAACACCCAAGAGCCAACTACAACAAATGATTTCTTGAATTTATTGTCTCTGGAACACATGATGTATATTTATACTCATAGAAACATGTTTGGAATTGTGATGATCAGGAATATGCTTCCAAAGAAGGCTTAATTAATACTCTCAGCATTCATCCGAGATGAATGATAATATCCACCTCTTTTTAATAAAAATTAGCAAGTAAAGAATCTTGCTGCAAGAGTCTGTGGATGATCCAAACCGTTAAGCACTCAACTACTGGCCAAAAGATTAGTGATTCAAACCCACCCAGAGGTGCCTGTTAGGACAGCTTGGTGATCTGCTTCTGAAAGGCCACAGCCTTGAAAACCCTATGGATCAGTTCTGCTCTGCACATGACGGGTTGCTATGAATTGGAATCAACTGCATGGCAACTAACAAGAGCAGCATCAACACTTGCCTTCCCTAGTACATTTTAGATTCCCATGAGGAGATTGAAAGCCTTGATTCTCAGTCTTTCCTGAAGACTTTAGACCAGAATTTTATCTGAAGTAGAAATAGAGATGTTGAACACTGCACTCTATGACTATAGTAGGGGTGAAAATTCCAGAATTATGTACCTAGATGGGTTGACGAACTACAAAGATCTTGCTTTTGATCATAAGAGCATTGGATGTTTGAGGCTTCATTGTACTAAATGTCTTCTTCCTACATGAGTTATGAAAAATTAAACTGTTGTAAATATTTTCTTCATCAGCTGTTACCAGGAAGGACCCAAAGAATAAAATGTTAGTTTTTTTTTAAAAAAGATAACTTCTCAACATGTACTAAAGAATATGAAACCCCTTCTCTTCCTTTCAAAAGAAATGTATACTGACGGATAAAGTTGATAATAATTCATCAAGAGCTTGATTTCTACAGAAAAATCAGCTTTGACAGTTGCCCATTGACCCACCCTACTCTGTTGAGCAGCTTATCAGATTGCAAATGATGAATTCCTTAGCCAAGGAAGGAAAATCTACAATTACTAATTCTGTGTACATGTGACTAAATATTTTTCTAGAAGAGATAACATGGTTCAGGCCAACTCTTGTTGTTTTTGTTTGGTGTTATCGAGTCATTTCCAACTTATAACGGCCCATGTGAGATAGCAGAACTACCCCATAGGATTTTCTTGGCTGTAATATTTACAGAAGTAGATTGTCAGGTCTTTCTCCCCTAGAACCACTAGGTGAGTTCAAACCACCAGCCTTTCAGTTAGCAGTCATACATTTAACCAGTTGAACCATCAGGAATCCTGGACTCCTTCAGGACAACTACTTTAAGGGAAAGACTAGCTAAATATTTTATCCACTCATTCATAATAAGGAGTCCCTGGGAGGTGCATTTGGCTACTAACTGATAGGTTGGAGGTTTCACCCACTGGTGCCTCAGAAGAAAGACCTGGCAATCTACTTCCAAAAAGTAGAACTTCCAAAGGCATTGGAAGTTCTATATAGCACAGTTCTACTCTGACACATGTTGGGTTGCCATGAGTCACAAACAACTTGAAGGCAACTGATTTTTCTTTTTTTTAAATTCATAGTAAATATCACTTTGCTTTCTGACAGTGCCACCACAACTTGGTACAGAATTTTGTATTGAAGAGACTGAAAGTCTATGTCTTGCTTCAGTACTTTATTCATGAGACATCAAAATATTTCATATAGTATCAATTTTTAAAGAGGGAAAATTTAATGCACTGAATCAAGTGAGAAGAATAAATACAGAAATTAACTCTTGGCACATCCTTTGTTCTAGGCCGTTATACATGATATTACAATTGCCCCTATTTAATAGCTTTTGAAAGAATTTCTTGCATAATGGCCTTTTAGTCATCACTGTAATGTCAACAAATAAGGCAGATTAATGCTTCCAGTCCTGAGCTGTCTTGCACTCTGCTTATTAGAATTGTAGTCAGATCTTCATTAGAATGAATGACATCTGATTCCATAAGCCAGTCACAACAGAGGCACCTTCTTGCTGTGGTGTCACCCTGCAGATGACAATGTGGGCCATTATGAATGACACTCCACAATTTGTTACTTCCTGCCTCAAATTGTGGTTAATCTTTCATCCAAACTGTACACATGTGCAGCTTTAAGTGGCCGATCACAGCAAGTACCCAGTAATGCTGCAAGCACATGGAGACTGACAGAAGGTAAATTGCTTGTCAGGAGGTCTGTATTTCAATACACAGCATATTCCAAACACGTTGTAGTGAAAGCCCGCCACAACAGCTGCTTTCATTGCTAACTATTTTTGATGTAAATGTCAATAAAGCTCCAGGCCCTTTCATATTTTGGGCCAAGAATGTCCATCTTTCCCTATGCAGGCTGGCAGGTGGAGTTCCATTTATCTACTCTTAGGAACATGTCCTATAATAATGATTGTCTCGTGAGACCGTTTAGAGTGATTGAGAGCAGTGATTGGGACAATAGGCTGCTGGATTTCATTGCTGGAGTGGGTTGACAGGTGACTGCTTTTATATCCTCTAATCTGGTGGAAAAGGAAATAAAACACACGTTTCCACCCTGGCCACAGTCACCTCCAGGTCAAAGAACTATATCTATAGTTTAATCCATTCACTGAAAAAATATCGAGAGCCATGGTCATTCAGCATCCTCAAATTCCCCAGCAGATCTAGAGTTTTTAAAGAGACACTGCATTTATTTTCTGTAGGATTCTAGATAGGAGAATTAAGCAACCAATTTTGAATGGGATGTGTATGGCTTTGAGGACCTTGCTCCTTCTCCTTGCAAATGCCTCTTTTGGGAGACCAGCTGTTCATGCTAAATAGCAAACTCCCTCTTTTAACTAATGCTCTGAGGAAGATGACTGAAGCTTGACCTTTAGCAGCTGAAAGCTAGCAGATATATTAAAAAGCAATTCAAGGACATCTCTTTTGAGCACATTTGCATTCAAATATGTCAGTATGGTACAGTGGTGACTACGCTTGTTTGTTTTTTTTCAGCATAGAGTAAAACCACATGTTCACTCTCTTATTCAGAACATTTATTGAACATCTACTATAGGCAAAATATTAAATTAAACTTTAGAGTGAGGGATACAAAGTAGAATTAGACAAACATTCAGAGATACAGGCTTATAGAAGGAAGAAAAGTTTTAGTGTAACTCATATTTATATTTGAGAGCTCTGGTGGTAGTGCCTAAGGCATTTGACTGCTAAGCGGAAGGCTAGAGGTTCAAACCCACTAGCCACACTTGTAAGGAAGACTGGGCAATCTACTTTATAGAGATACTGCCTCAGAAACCCAAGGAGGGGTCGCTATGAGTGGTATTCAACTCGATGGCAGTGAGTTTGTTTTTTTGGTATATTTATATTTACATTTTTATAGCCTTTCTTTGATTTGCATTTTTGTATGATATATTAGCACAGTATTATAAATAAACTTTATGTAAAATATATTTAGGGGTAGATACTCCCCTCCCACCTCCCACTGATATTGCTCTTGAGAAAAGAGTATGCACTTTGGTATTAGATTAGTCTGTTTTCAATCTGATATCAACCAATTTTTAACATTAACAGCATATGGAAAGTTAAATAATCTTTCTTTTAGCTTAGTTAGCCTCAGTTTCTTTATTTGCTAACTAGTAAAAGCTAACATGTATTGAGCATTTACTATGTGTCAGACAATTTTGTATTTTCTTTGATTTAACCCTTAAAAAACCTCTAGGTTTTGGGTGCTTTTATTATCCCATTTTATTGAGGACAACATATTTCAGTTAGTAAGTGAAGCCAGGACTGGAATATAGGCAGACTGTTTCTAGAATCTGTGTTTTAATTTAACATTCTAAATACCTTCAGAATAATCAGAATAATAAGGATGATGATGGTATCTCATAGTAATATTGTGATGATTAAAAATCTCTAACAAATTACCTGCTATTTAATGATCCTGGTGTCATAGTGCCTAAGGCATTGACTGCTAACCAGAAGGCTGGCAGTTCAAACCCACTAGCCACTCCTGGGAAAGAAGACTGGGCAGTCTACTTCCATAGACATACCACCTCAGAAATCCAAGAAGTCACGATCAGTCAGAGTTGACTTGACAGCAGTGAGTTTGGATTTTTTTTTTTTTTTTTTTGATAAAAATTTATTCTCTTCTCCCTGGAATTGAATCAGAAACCTATTAGGAGTGTCAAAAAAGCCGCTGACACAGCTAACTTCACACTCAATGGTGAAAGACAGATAGCTTCCCCCTAAGATCAGAATGCCTACTCTCACCAATGCTGTTCAACATTGTACTAGAAATTCTAGCCAGAGCAGTTGTTGTTGTTGTTGTTATGTGCCGCCGAGTCGGACCCGACTCATAGTGACCCCTCCTTTGGTTGCCAAGGTAGTATCACTACAGAAGTAGATTGCCCAACCTTCTTTGTGGAGCTATTAGACTCATCTTAACATCCATTGTTTTTGACAGTATCTTGAAGATTGAACTTCCCCATGCTCTGTTTGTAAGGTAACTGTGGAGCTCTCTATTAGTATATAGATTGCCTCTCTTTCTGGGCAGGACCTTTGGGCCACTTCTGTGCATCTGGGACAGTAACAGCGGATTGCTTCTCTCAGAGTGACA
Organism: Orycteropus afer afer; assembly: GCF_000298275.1. Classification (NCBI taxonomy): domain Eukaryota; kingdom Metazoa; phylum Chordata; class Mammalia; order Tubulidentata; family Orycteropodidae; genus Orycteropus; species Orycteropus afer. The sequence continues at coordinate 4,811,209 of NW_006921839.1, read as the reverse complement.
TTTGGTATTTGGTAGGATGGTAGTCCCTGTTTGCCTCTGCTTGGCTCCTCTGGCATGGAATGTCCACTCTATGAATGAATAGGGCTGAGAATAATTAGGACCCAGTATTTCCAGTCTATTATGCTTAGAATAGAGCTTCTCCTTGGAATAAAGAGGGGGCTAGGTGGAATAGAGATTTCCTGACAGCTCATCTGCACTTGTCTGCATAGAGTTTCTGTTACATGGAGCTGGGGTGGATGATAAATGTAGACGGCCTACCACTCCCAGGGAGAAAATAGAGTCTAGACTAAGAGTTGGGGTGAAACGGAGCCCTATCTTCTTGGCCACACCTTCCTGGAGTGACTTCCACCACATTGATCTGGAGAGAGGAAGAGGTATAGGTTATGGTTCAAAGATTATAAGATTATAAGATCTACTAATGTACATGCATTTGTGAGCTCTGGTAGCATAGTGCTTAAGGCACTTGACTGCTAACCAGAAGGCTGGTGGTTCAAACCCACCAGCCACTCCTTTGAAAGGAAGGTTGGGCGATCAACTTCCGTAGTGATACTGCCTCGGAAACCCAAGGAGGGGTCACTATGAGTCGGGTCTGACTTGACGACACATAACGACAACAACAACATAATCTGAATACATTTTTGCATTTCTAAGATAAACGCTATCTTGCCATGAGGTCATTTCTTTTCTTTTTAAATCAACTTTATTAGGCATAATGTACATTCATTAAAGTCTATTCATTTTAAATGTACAGATTGATGAGATTTGACAAATTTAGACACTCTTCTAACTACCACCCCAATAAAGATATGAAACATTTCTATCATGTCAAAAACTTTCCTCACTTCCTGACCCCTAGAATGTCACTCTTAACCTAACCCCAGCCCCAGAAACCACTCCTCTGCCTTCTGTCACTGTAGATTATTTTGCCTGTGATAGAATTTAATATAAATGGAAGCTATAATACATTTATGGTAGTCTCATAAAAGGAGATAAATTTATATATTTATTGAAAATTTCATAGAAAATATATGTACAATCATTTGGGTAAGGTGCATTTTTTTTTATGGATAAAGTTTAAATGTTGATTAAATTTCATTACTGGCCATAGGATTTCTGTGATTGTTTTTTTCTTATGTCACCATGACAGTTTTCTAGGAAGGTGTCTATTTTGCTCACATTTTCTTGTTTTACTCTACTAGCTAGGACCTTTGGTAAAATATTAAACAGGAGATGTGTTAGAAGATATTTTTATTCACTATTAAGTTTGCTGTCTTTTTTTGTACCCTGTTTCTCTGCTATTTGCACTAAACTTTAATTCTAGAAAATTCATAGGATATATGTTGGGTGTTCTTAATCTAATTTCTGTATCTTTGCTTATTTTCTTTTTCTTGTGCTGTATTGTAGGTGAATTCCTTAATATTAACCTCTCTCTTTAATGGTTCCCAATAAAAAGTGTTTATTGATTTTTTTCATTCCAAAATTGAAATTAGTTTGTTTTCATATCCACATTATTTTTGCTTCGTTTATGGCAATTTTAGTTCCATAACTTTTTATTATTTTTAATATGATGTTAGTCTTTCCCATACATACTTTGAAGTTCTCCTTATTTGAAAGTCATTTGTAAAGTCACTATTATCATTTTCATTTGTGGAGTGAATTCTTCTTCCAAGGTCATATTTACTTGGACTACCTTTCCTTACATTATTACAGATTTTTTGAGAAATTATTATTTTGGAGATTCTTCTTTAGTTGACAATTTTGATCTCCCTTCCCCCATGTGAAGAGGTGTGCACATATTCACACACACACACACATATTTTTCTTCCTTCAGCTCTTTTGAAGTAGGCTTCTAGTTCCCAGTTAGTAACTAGACCTTAAGATGGCTGCTCAGGTCTTCTACCATCTATTGATATTGAACAGATTGACGATCTATCTAATCATCATACCAGTGAATATGACTCTTGTAAGTGCCACAGCTGAGTTTATTCTCTAGGTCATTGAAAATTTCATGTAAACAATAGCCTGCCTACACCATGGTTGGTAGCAGCTCCTGAGACATACCCACCTGTACCCCAACTATGGCCTCTGCTTATGGGCAAGAAAACCTAATGCTACTTTCTGATTTTGAGTGGTGAGCCAGGTTCCTATCTCATGTAGTCTACTAATGTTTCTTGTTAATCAACAAGCAGTATAGTACTGGCCAACACCACTTACTTCTAGCACCCAGACCTCACTATTCCCCTGATTTAGCTCCATCAACTCAAAAGAGTTGATGCTTTTGAGTTCTGGTGTTGGTGAAGAATGCTGAAAGTACCATGGACTGCCAAAAGAACTAACAAATCTGTCCTGGAAGAAGTGTAGCTGGAATGCTCCTTATAAGCGAGAATGGCCAGACTTCATTTCACCTACTTTGGTCACGTTGTCAGAAGGGACCATTCTCTGGAAAAGGAATGTCATGCTTGGTAAAGTGGAGGGTCAATGAAAGTGGGAAAGGCCCTTAATAAGATGGATTGACATGCTGGCTGCAGCGATGGCCTCACATATAATAGGGATTGTGAGGCTGGCATGGGATTGGGCAATGTTTTGTTCTGTTGTACCTAAGGTCACTATGAGTTGGAGACAACTTGACAGCATATAACAACAACATGAAATTTACCCATGTTAAGCCTAGTGTTTGATGAGTTTTAGTAAATTTAGACAGTTTGGCTACTGCGACTGCACCAATTTCAGAACATTTCCAGCACCCCCCAAAATTCCCTTATACTCATTTGCGTCAATCTCTTTTCCCATTCCTAGCTCTAGTCAACTACTAACTTGCATTCTTAGATCTATCTCTTAGCGTTTTATCTTTAACAGAGATTTCATATAACACACAAATTAAATATGAGTTTGTTTATGGATAACATCATAGATAAGAATCAGCATGAATCCAATCCCCAAAATGTGGAGATTGACTCAGTGCTCAACTTCTCAATGATTTCTAACACCAACCATCCACACAGAAAACTCTCTGACTGTAGCCATCCAGAACTAGGCCAGCTCTAATAGGTTGAAAAAACACTATCCCTTAGACTGCTGTCTTGCAATTATAGATTTATTACAGCCAAAGAATGCAAATCAGGACCAAGATAAGGAAGAGATGCATGGGCAAGATCTGGGAGAATTCCCCAGGCAGAGCTTCCATGTTCCAAAGGACATGCCATCCTCACAGAAGCATGAGTATCTCTCACCAACTAGGAAACTCTCTAAGCCTTCATGTTCCAGGCTTTTACTTTCCAACCCTGCATGAAATCATGCCTCTTGAGTCTAGTTGATATTAGTCTCGCAGATGAGTTTATTCTGGTCTGGCCAGTCCACATTCGCCAGCACAAATCTTCAGGTATAGCCTAGAAGTTCCAGATTAAGTCACCCCAATTACTTTAAGGGTTATTTCTTAGGAACCAAGGACAAAGGCCACCTTACTTTGGGTAAAGCTAAATTCTTTACTACACAATCTGACTTTTTTCGTCTAGCAAGTTTTTGAGATGTATCAATGATGTTGTGTGCATCAGGTTTCTTTATATTAATGGGTTCCATCGTATGGATATTTTACATTTTGTTTATTCATTCATTAGTTGATGGCTATTTTGATCATCTCAGTTTGGGCTATTATGAATGACACTATTATGAACATTCTTCTGTAAGTCTTTGTGTGGACATATGCTTTTAGTGTCTTGAGTAGAGAGTTGTTGTTGTTGTTGTTATGTGCCGT
>NW_006921839.1:4798667-4806838 GCF_000298275.1 Orycteropus afer afer | reverse complement strand
ACTCGACGGCACTTAACAACAACAACAAATGTGTATAACTTAGAGAAACTTCCAAACTGGATATACATTCCTACCAGCAGAGTATGAAATTTGCTGTTTTACCACATCCTCAACACTTGTTATTGTCATTTTGATTATAGCTTTTCTAGTGTATGTTAAATGGTATCTCATTCCCTAATAATTAATGAGGTTTAGAATCTTTTCTTGTGCTTATTGAACATTTTATATCTTTTTTGGTAAAGTATCACATCTTTTGCCCATTTTTAAATAATGTTAAATGGTATCTCATTCCCTAATAATTAATGATGTTTAGAATCTTTTCTTGTGCTTATTGAACATTTTATATCTTTTTTTGGTAAAGTATCACATCTTTTGCCCATTTTTAAGTTGGATTGTTTTCTTATTATTGAATACAATGTCATCTTTACTGAGAGGCTCTTGTTATTTTTCTAAAAGCTCATTGTTCCCAGTTACATCATTTACACTAGTTTCTTAAAGCTAAATTGATTCCCTATTCCCTTCCTCAAGAATGCTATTCAGTTCTAAAGACAAACTCATGCACTGAAACTCCTGGATTACCCAAGGAGTGAATCTGGGTGTGCTTATTAAAAATGGCATATTAATTTTGTCAATAAAATATCTTCTTGAAGACCCTTGTGTTTTATTAGTTCTAGGAGCTACAAAGTTAGATAGTAGTGCATAGCTTCCAGGGAGAAAACTGAACCTATTTCTACTTTAATTTATTTATTTTCTGTCCATATGGCAAGCTAATGAGCCAGGTAGTTAACATCAAGGCACAGATAAATCTTCCTAAGGTGAGCTAACAATTTAGAAGTTTCATCGTTAATGCTAATGTCAAATAGAAAATAATAGTGCTGGGGCAACTATTTAATCTGAATTATTCTGAGAGCTCTTTGGTTTTGAGGTCTCTCCACTTGGCTTCCCAAGGCCTAGTCCATAGCAATGTCTTATGATGCCTGCTCAGAGCTTCTGACTTTAAAGACTTAGTCAAGAAAAAAATGGAGCAGTATGGAAAGAGTCTGTGACCAGCATGGTGACATTGGGGAAAGGAAAGACACTGAAATATAAACAAAATATATAGACAACAGAGGCAAATGCTATCATAGGTACAACACTGCAGTATCATTAAAACCAAATACCAGGCTATGGATTAATGCATAGAGAAGTGGAAAATAAATAAATAAATACATAAATAAAAAAAAAAGATTGAACCTCATATTTAACTCAAAAAAGAAACTTTATGTATTCTGAAAAATTTTTTTTCTACCTAAACATGACTTTTCCTGTTTCATATAAGGGATTTCTGTTACCACTGTCCTAGTCTTGACTTTACTCTTATTCATAGAACTGCAGTCAGTGATAAGCTTGAAAGATAGTAATTAGTCTTAAAATTTAAAAGAGGAAAGAATAATATACCCAGATGTAAGCACGTATCAAATAGCAGCCACTCCTCGGAAGGAAGGTTGGGCAATCTACTTCAGTAGTGATATCACCTCAGAAACCCAAGGAGAGGTCACTATGAGTCTGGTCTGACAAGATGGCACATAACAACAAACAACAACATAATTTATCAACTGCATTCATGTATGCATTTATTCAGGCAATATTTATTTAAAACCAGTATCTGCCAAGTTGATTCCAACGCACGGTAACCTGGTGTGTGTGAGAGTAGAAAAATTGCAAATGGTTAACACATTCAGCAGCTAACTTAAAGGATGGAAGTTCAAATCTACTCAAAAGTGCTTTGAAAGGAAAGCCTGGTGACTGACTTGTGAAAATTCAGTCACTGAAAACTCTACTGAGCACAGTTAGAACCTGATTCACATGGGGTCTCAAGAGTTGAAATGGACTTGATGGCAAATGCTTTAGCTTTCATTTAGCACCTATTAAATACCAGGCACCATTTTGATCGCAAAAGATACAAAGATGAACACAATATAGGCCCTGCCCTTTGAATTCAGAGTCTGCTGGAAAATAAAGAAGGACAAATAATGTAAAATCATGCTTCACAGTAAATGTTGTTGTTGTTGTTGTTGTGTGCCGTCAAGTCGGCCCCAACTCATAGCGACCCCTCCTTGGGTTTCTGAGGCGGTATCACTACAGAAGTAAGATTGCCCGACCTTCCTTCCGAGGAGTGGCTGGTGGGTTTGAACCACCAGCCTTCTGGTTAGCAGTCAAGTGCCTTAGGCACTATGCTACCAGAGCTCCTTTACAGTAAATAGGCAGCAGATTTTTGCTCAAGTGTACTGGGCCAAAAAATAATAGCTTATATTAACATTGAGGATCTTGAGCCTCAAGGAGATAATGTAACTGTAGACTTCATGAGTGAAAGTGAACTGTTTTCTTTCCTTGGGTGTAGGTAAACTCAACTCAGCAGAGGTATGGGGAAGAATCAAAGACTTTTCCCCCTATTTTTTACAGTCTCTGAATTCCAAATTCTGACTTCCAATTCTAGCAGAAACCTCTGAGTGGAGAGAAATAGGAGCTAGTGAATTGTTTGTTTTCTCCACTCCTAGCCCAAAGGGACGGAGGGAAAACTACAACAGTGTGGGATGTGGCTACTGCAACCAATCACTAGAAACTCTGTGGTTTAAAACAATGCAAATTTGCAGCTTGACAGTTCTGGAGGTTAAAAGTCTAAAGTAAAGGTATTTGCAGGGCTATGTTCCCTCTAGAGGTTTCCAAGGATAGTCTATTTCTTTGTGTCTTCCCATTTTTAGAGGCTAGCAGCATTCCTTGGCTTTTGGCACATCACTTAAATCTCTGCTTCCCTCATCACATGGTTTCTACTCTGACCCTAACTCTTCTGCTCCCTCTTATAATAATGACCTTGGGATGGCAGTTAGTCCACCTTGATAATCCCGGATAACCTCCCCATCTCAAGATGTTTAATTGAATCATACCTATAAAATTCCTTTTGCTACGTAAACAGTGTTGGGTTGCCCAATAAGAAAGGTAAGCACAGGCTTGCTTGTGCTTACTTATTAATCTGTAGTGAACCATTTCACTGTTTCTTTTTTTTTTCCCACCAAATCAAAGATTCTGCTTCTAGGTATAGCTAGCAACTGTCTCTCTCCCAACCCACAGCACCTTCCTACAGAATCAAAGCCTCTTTTCAAATTTATAATCCCTGACAGGGAAAGCATACTCAGTAAGCAAGTTAAGCACAGACTTACTTGTGCTTATATTACTCTGTAGGGAACAGTTTTGCATGGGTTTCATCTGTATTTACCTGAAACCTCTGCTAAATTTTTCACTACAAATTAGTAAGTAAGCATAAGTAAGCCCATGCTTACTTTGTTTATTGGGTAATCTGCCCCTGATAAAAAATTAACATATTCACAAATTCCCAGTATTAGGATATGGACATTTTTTAGGGTGTCTACTATTTAGCCAAGACATTTGACTGCTAACCAGAAGGCTGGCAGTTCAAACCCACCAGCCAATCCTCAGAAGGAAGGTTGGGCAATGATTTACTTCCATAACGATACTGCCTCAGAAACCCAAGGAGGGGTCACTATGAGTCGGGTCCAACTCGATGGCACATAACAACAAAAACAACATTATTTAGCCCATTACAGGGAGGAATAAAAACTCTGCTCCATTCTTGAATATTGAATATATCTGTAGGGAGTATAGTAAGAATAGCCAGTCCTTGAGAATTGCTTCTCAGCTCATGCTTTGTAGCTCTGTTCATCTTTCTGAAAACCCATACCTCCCATAACTTTTTCATGTGTTAAAACCCAGAATGTTAACTCCTTGCTCTTAAAGTCTGTTGCTCTTCTGGTCTTATTTATCCTTGTAGTTTTAGTTATCCACATTAAGGCAGGGAAAACGTCTTTTCATTACTTACAGTTAGCACCTTCTAGATTATTTTTCACATAGCAAGCTCTTGAGAATTGCTTATCTTGAGAATAGATATCTGAAGGTTTTATCTCCTAGTTAGTTTTCACTTACTGGTTACTCTGTGTACCTCGTGGACAGGCAGCACAGCATTTTGGTAGGGAAATTGGGGTCTGGAGTCAGATTGTCTGATTCTCATCCTATCTGTATCACTTGTTAGTGTAGGGTTCTTACAATCTAACTAATCTCTTAATACTTAATTTTCTAGTAAATTGGGGATAAATAACAATAACTATCTTATATGATTATTGTGAGGATTAAATGTGTGAAAGCCCTTGTAACAGTGTTGATCATGTAATAAATAAATGCTTACTATTCATATTAAAAAAACCAAATCCACTGCCATCAAATCAATTCTGACTCGTAGCAACCCTATAGGACAGTGTAGAACTGCCCCATAGTGTTTGTAAGGCTGTAATCTTTGTGGAAGCAGATTGCCACAGTTGAGTAGCTAGTGAGTTTGAACTGTTGACCTTTCAATTAGCAGCTGAGTGCTTACCACCCTGCTACCAGGGCTCTTTATTCTGCACTACAGCCTTTTTATTTCCAAAGAGGACAAAATGATGCCAAACTGACTCCAGAAGTCATCATGGAAATAATACCGTGGAGCCAATGGACAAAGATACTCTGGAACACGAGCAGTCTACTTTGGGCTCAAATTACTGGACCATGGTAGTGAGTTTGTTTTTTGGTTTTTGGTAATATATACGGGATTTCTTGAGCCCCTAATTACCATTCCTACTACAGAAATAAGTGGGGACTGCTATTGGACAGGATCTGATAGTGAGCAAATTCACTCCCTGAGGTCAGTCTGTTCGGTCCTATGAGATGAATGATCTTGCCAATGTAGCTGGACATCATTTAATGTCATGTATTTGGCCAGATGACATGTGATGCAGTGTGAAATCTTTCGTATAAAACTCTACCAAATCTCTTTAGCTAGTGATGTGCATTGTTCAGTCAAGTACCAGAGCTGGTTAATGCCACAAGGATTATGTCTATTAATGGTTGGATTGAAAACTAGGGTTTACCCTTCTCCCCCAAGTGATAACAAAACTGTCTTTCAGATTCTGTGTCTTGCTTTGTTTTAAAACCCTGGAGCATATGGCATTTTTATCCTGGAACTTAGGGCATTCCATGTTAAAGCTTAGATGTACAGTTCCTTTCTGCATTATGAAACGGTCTAATTTCTCACTAAAAATCAATGTGCACAAAGAAACTGATTATATTTTCTATGATGCAATAACCATTTTAAACAAATTCAAGAACAGATGTAAAGAAGTGTCAGTAAGGATCAGCTAGAAAACAACTTCTACTGTAAGAAAATCATACAAATGCCCTTGTTCTTTGAGAATGTGACATTCAGTCACCATGGGCTTCATTTTTAGAATAGTTGTAATGGAAATCATATGTTGATAACTGAAGCATTGAAAGTGGTTGTTTCTTGCTGGCTAGAATGACACAGTTGTGGAAGGAAAACATTTGATTTAGATAATTTAAAATTAATAATAGTTTCATATTAGTTAGCTCTTATTTACTGAGCACATAATATGTGCCACATATTATATATAAAGGTTCATTACATACCACTTCTCACTGAATTCTCACACCTATGTTTTTAGGCAAGTACCATTCTCCCTATTTACAGCTGAGGCAAAGGAGGCTTAGAGGACCCCAGGTCTCAACCCAAGAGCCAGGATTTATCTGGACACTGACTCTGCCCACACTCATTCTCTTACACACTGTGGCTTCTGCTTAGTTTGCTATTTACCATTGATTGATACAGACATACCTCAGAGATATTTCAGGTTCGGTTCCAGACCACTGCAATAAAGTGCATATCACGATAAAGTGAGTCACATGATATTTTTTTATTTCCCAGTGCAATTAAGAGTTATGTTTACATTACACTGTAGTCTATTTAATGTGTAATAGCATTATGAAAAGTTTGAAATATTGTGAGAATTGCCAAAATGTGACATAGAGGCACCGAGTGAGCACATGCTGTTGGAAAACGGCATGAATAGACTCGCTCGAAGCACAGTGGCCACAGACCTTCAACCTGTCAAAAATGTAATAACTGCAGAATGCAATAAGATTAAGCACAATAAAGTAAGGTGTGCCTGTATTAGAAGAGCTTTAAAAAATCTTTCAAATGCTTTCATAAATCACATACCCACTGAAAGTTAGTAGCTCTCCAGTGCCTCACACTAATCTCTCAGACTTTATCTTAACTATCCTTGAAACTCCTCTTACAGAGTACATTGGCCCCCCTTTTTTTTCACTCTCAGACAAGAATAATAAGATCTTGGTTTTATTTCTATTCAACCATCATTTTCACTCATTTTGATTTTCACTCTTTGATAATGTGAGTGTATCTTTGGGCTGTGAGATCCCTGTGATGTTTTACCCCAATTTATAGCCCATGAGCTTGTATAAAACCAGTGCTCTGAGTTAGATATTCCATTCCTCAGTTTGGTCAAATAACCTGAGGAAAAACTCCTATCTAAATATAGAAAACCAGCAAAAGTTGCCATCTGGTCCATTATTATTCATGGTGACCCCATGCAAATCAGAGCACTGCATTTGTGTGGTTTTCATTGGCTGTTTTTTGGAAGTAAATCTCTAAGCCTTTCCTCTGAGGTACCTCTGAGAGGACTCAAACCTGTAGCCTTTTGGGGAACAACTGAGCACATCAACAGTTTGCATCACCCAGGGACTCTGTCCAAGTCTGAAGTCCGTAATTATTTCTTTGTAGCTCTGGTAGCATAGTGGCTAAGGCACTTGGCTGCTAACCAGAAGGCTGGCGGTTCAAACCCACCAGCCACTCCTCGGAAGGAAGGTTGGGCATTCCTACTTCCGTAGTGATACTGCCTCGGAAACCCAAGGAGGGGTCGCTATGAGTCGGAGCCGACTCGATGGCAAACAACAACAACAACAATATCTAACAAGGGAGATGCCAAGGAATTGGTCATTGAATGCATTGCATACTTTGTTTTTATTCTTATGATTGTTGTAAATACATACAAGAAAGAGTATTTGGTTCTAGTCTAGCACTGTGCCTTGCCCATCACACAGGAAGCCACAGCCATGAGGCTAAGAACCCAAGATAATAACTGCCTGCCTAGATCCTTGCCAACCTCAGCACCTGGGAGGAGTGACACTGTCTCCAAGAAACCTCCCATGACTATTTGCTTTTCTTTCCAAATATCTATCACATTTATAATCTAACCTCTAACGTTCAATTTAATACTCATTTTTAATATTTCACACATATATTTTTAGTCTTCACAAGTAGATGGTAGCTCCTTCAAGAAATATAATGAGTTACTTTTTGTTTTTAAGCTATGTAGTGAGTTGTTTTAAAACTTGTATTAATTTATGGGAAAATTCTTTGTACTTTTTCTTAGCTCTGGCAGGTTTTCAGAGTGTCTTTTTTCCCTCCCTGGGCAGCTGCTGAGTGTACAGTAAACATAAAGGATAAAGATCATTCTAAAGTTAATCCAAAGATTTCGGCTTACATTTTTTCTGCCTTCAGTCTCTCCTCCACTGCCCAGCCCTGCACTTTAGAGGACAAATCCAGTCCCAGTTTGGTGTTCCACAATATTCAAGTCTCATTATCACTATGACTCTAGGTCACTGAGAATCAAGAAAACCTATTGAATGTGAACTGAGAATAAAACGTGATTGAGGTTCTTTATCTGCTTGTCATCCCAAATAGCTGTTAGTGGATTCTCTTTCTGGGTGTGTCACTTGGTGACCAATGGCCAGCTCTTTGACGCATTGGTTTTAAGAACACCCTACTATTATGGATGGATGTCTACTTCAGTTTTTAAGTATGTTACTAAGTTATATCATTGAACTGCTAAAATAGAAACGGGTTTTTCCTTCTGTAGTGATTTTTCTTAAAAAAAGATCTTTATCATTCTATGCAAGATCCGAAGTAGGTGGTAGGAGGAATTTGATAAATATATATAACTAATATCCAAAGTTTGTTAAAATGTTTCAAGTTACATATTATCTTCATTATCTAAAATACATTATCCTTGAACTTGTCTTTAAGTGAAATCTGGAATTACTACTACACAGTTTACTATGGTGGTATTAAGTTCATGTTACAAATTATGACAAATTATGGACAACATTGAGAAGAATGGGAATCCCCGAGCGCTTGATTGTACTCATGAGGAATCTGTACCTTGACCAGGAGGCTGTCGTTCGAACAGAACAAGGGGACACTACATGGT
>NW_006921839.1:4793714-4797984 GCF_000298275.1 Orycteropus afer afer | reverse complement strand
GAGATGGATTGATACGGTGGCTGCGATGATGGGCTCAAGTATAGCAGAGATTGTGGGGCTGGCGTAGGATTGGGCCGTGTTTCGTTCTGCTGTGCATGGGGTCGCTATGAGTTGGAAACGACTCGACGGCACTTAACAACAACATTAAGTTCATGTATTAGCTATACACATTTTCTTCCCCATACAAGAAAACCATACATACTAAAGATTATTATTTAAGATATTCAAAATAGAGTGACTAATTAGCAAATAAAGTTAAAATTGTCATTTTTCGCATAATTCCTTTTAAGATTAGACATTTGAATAATTGAAAGGAAGAAGATTCAAGATTTTCTTTTCTGTTGTATGTTGCATTGTTTATGAAGGAAGTAAATTGAGGGCTGTTAAAATGGAAGGAAGATGAGGCAATCTACTTCCGTGGTGATACTGCCTCGGAAACACAAGGAGGGGTCGCTATGAGTCAGGTCCAACTCGAGGGCACATAACAACAAAAAAATGGTAACAGAACTACTTAAATTATTTTAATAGTAAAGTAAAAAAATGGTATGTATTATAATAGTAAAATAAGTACTTAGATGATCTTCTCAAATTTACACATTTCATAACATATTTGTTGAGAAAAGATACCAGAGGATTTTAGGCTTACAAGTTGACTACAACTCCCCAAAGCCTTTTGAATAACAAATTTACATATTTTGACCTCTGTATTGTGTATATGCAAACTAGGTGAATCAAACATTTGATTTTTTGGTTTGAGAGTAAAAGTGGATCTGTAGCAAAATACAATGTGAAATATGGAAAAAAATTATCCCTGATATTATTTTTGATTGTTTTGAACTCAGGAAGTTTTATTATTAGTTATCAATTTGTAAGTTAATCTAGACGACTAAATAAAAATAAGTCACTAATAGATATTTATTGTCGATTATAAAATTTCTCTTAAAATAAAAATTAGCAAAAAACTCACGCCCATGGAGTCGATTGGACTCATAGCAACCCCTTCTTGGATTTCCTAGGCAGTATCACATCAGTAACAACATCACTAGGGAAGTAGATTGCCCAACCTGCCTTCTGAGGAGTGGCTGGTGGGTTTGAACTGCCAGCCTTCTGCTTAGCAGTCAGATGCCTTAGGCACTATGTCACCAGAGCTCTCAAAAATTAGCAGAACAAGAAAATAAGAAAATTAACCTGAAAGAAATGTACTCATTCTCCAGGAACTTCCCTAGGGATTCTCTAAATCTGCTCCATACTATATTTTTCTAAATCCCAATGATAGTCCAATAAAATGTGTTTTAGAGTTTCCAGGCACATTGATATCACAAGGAATTTTTTTAATTTATATATACAGTATATGTAAATATAAATGTCTGGACTTGACAACAGTGAGTTAGTTTTTTTTTTTTTTTTTAATCAGTTATCTAGTGCCATGTTATTTTTGTATCCAAAACAACTCAAAACCTCATTACTAAATACCAATAAACATTAATTTAACTCAAAATCTGTGAGGTTTACCTGATGTGAGCTAGACTCAGTTGATCTGGGCTAGTATTGGCTGATGTCTGATAGCCTCATTCACCTTTCCTCAGTCAGATGAGGGTTTGGTGGACGGCTTTGTGCGTATTTCCTCATATCTGCTCACATCTCCTCATATCTACTGCTTGGCTGACTGTAGGCTAATCTAGGCTAGTCTAGGATGACCTCAGCTGATTCTACTGAAGTAGCTTAGTTTGCTTTATCTGCCTTTCATCCTCCAGCTAGATGTTGTTGTTGTTATGGGGCGTCGAATTGGACTGGACTCATAGCGACCCCTCCTTGGGTTGCCGAGGCAATATCACTATGGAAGTAGATTGCCCCACCTTCCTTCTGAGGAGTGGCTGGTGGATTTGAACTGCCAGCCTTCTGGTTAGCAGTCAAGTGCCTTAGGCACTATGCTACCAGAGCTCCTTCAAACCAGATAGGCCAAGCATTTTTCCTGGTGATAGCAGAGGTACAAGGGCAGAAACGAATGCAATTGCTTAAGCGCTTTTGAAACCTCTGCTTGCATCACCTTTAATTGGCATTACATTGGGCAAAATAAGTAAAAAACAGAGCATATATTCAAACTGGAAAAACACTGAAAAAGCTACATGACGAAGAATATGGATACAAAGTGAAGAGGGAGGAGGTGAATTGGAACAAATTTTTCAATCAACCAAATACAAAAACATAAAGGAATTAACCATAATACTAATAAATATAAAAGCAATACCAAATTATAAGACAAAAAAAAGTTACAATACAAAAATTACTGTTTAGAAATAAAACAATACCAAATTATAAGACAAAAAAAAAGTTACAATACAAAAATTACTGTTTAGAAGTTCTCTCTTATTTAGTGGCTAGTAGTTTTATGGCATAGTGCCTAAGGCACTTGACTGCTAGCCAGAAGGCTGGCAGTTCAAACCTATCAGCCACTCTTTAGAAGGAAGGTTGGGCAATCTACTTCCAAAGTGATACCACCTCGGAAACCCAAGGAGGGGTCACTATGAGTTGGATTCCACTCAACGGCAGTGAGTTTTTTTTTTTTAGAGTTTTATTTTAATTGCTTTTTTCTATCCACTTCTAACTAAATCACAGATATTTGGTTTTGAATAAAAACAAATTCTATCAATAATTATGTTTATGGTTTCATACACAATATCAAAAAACTAAGAAGGGCTACAGTAAATTCTCCTTTGAGTTATAGCTTTATCTTGCCACAGGAAAAAAAAAAAAAAAAAATCCAGAAGCAAAAAATTATCTTTTGGAGAAGAAAGTTACAACTCTGATTATCTTCTAAAATACAAGATACTTTTTTTAAAAATAAAAGCATAACTATTGCCATAAAATCTTTTAATTCATTTCAATAAAACAGAAAGCATTGTAAGAAGGCTATTTAATGGATTTTTAGAGAAATGCTATAATATCTTTCTAAAGTTCCAAGAGGCTCTTTTAGAGTTGTGGGAAAACATCAAAGACATCATACATAAAGAAAGGAAGAGGATCATTAAAAAGGAGGAGGAAAGAAAAGATCAAAATGGTTGTCAGAGAAGACTGAAACTTACTCTTGAACAAAGTGTAGCTCCAGCAAAAGGAAGAAAAGGTGATGTAAAAGAGTTAAAC
Source organism: Orycteropus afer afer (assembly GCF_000298275.1). NCBI lineage: Eukaryota > Metazoa > Chordata > Mammalia > Tubulidentata > Orycteropodidae > Orycteropus > Orycteropus afer. Next base: position 4,794,843 of record NW_006921839.1, on the reverse strand, counting down.
AGATTTCAAAGGGGAGCTCAAGAGGACAAAGTAAAGTATTAAAATGAAACGTGCAAGACCTGAACTTACAAAATCACCATTCCTCAAACTGAAAGAACTGAAGAAAAAAACTCAAGCATCAAATTACAATAATGAAATATTCTATGGACAAAATGGGAGCTCTGGTAGCGTCGTGCCTAAGGCACTTGACTACTAACCAGAAGGCTGGTGGTTCAAATCTACCAGCCACTCCTCAGAAGGAAGGTTGGGCAATCTACTTCCGTAGTGATATAGCCTCGGCAGCCCAAGAAGGGGTCGCTATGAGTCAGGTCTGACTCAATGGCACATAACAACAACAACAACAACAATGGGAAAAATATTGAATGATGCACGAAGCATCCAAGGAAGATTGAAGGAATACACAGAGTCACTGTACCAAAAGGAATTGGCTGATGATCAAACATTTCAGGAGGTACCATATGATCAAGGAAAGTTGGTATTGAAGGAAGAACTCTATGTTGCACTGAAGCATTGGTGAAAAACAAAGTTCCAGGAAATGACAGAATACCAATTAAGACGTTTCAACAAAGAGATGCAATGCTGGAAGTGCTTAGTCATTCATACCAAGAAATTTGGAAGATAGCTACCTCATCAACTGACTGGAAGAAATCCTTATGTGTGCCCATTACAAAAAAGGTGATCCTACAGAAAACAGAAATTACTGAAGCATATCGTTAACACCACATGCAAGTAAAAGTTTGCTGAAAATTGCAAAACCAGTTGTAGCACTATATAGACAGGAACCTGCCAAAAATTCAAGCTGGATTCAAAAGAGTATGTGGAATGAAGGATATCATTGCAACTGTCAGATAGATCTTGGCTGACAGCAAAGAATACCAGAAAGATGTTTGCTCTTGTTGTTGTTAGGTGCCATCAACTCATCTCTGACCCATGGTGACCTTATGTATAACAGAACGAAACACTGCTGGTCCTGTGCCAGCCTCATGAACCTTGCTATACCTGAGGCCATTGTTGTAGCCACTGTGTCAACCCACCTTGTTGAGGGTCTTCCCTTTTTTTGTGATCCTCTACTTTACACTATCCTTCTCCAGAGAATGGTCCCTTCTGACAACATAACTGTGGTGGTTAT
>NW_006921839.1:4781358-4793087 GCF_000298275.1 Orycteropus afer afer | reverse complement strand
CTTTGCCAACACCACAACTCAAAAACATGAACTTTGCTTTTATTTACTTTATTCATTGTCCAGCTCTGACATGCATATGAGGCTATTGAAAATACCATGGCTTGGGATAGGTGCACCTTCGTCTTCAAGGAGAAGTATTTGCTCTTCAGCACTTTAAAGAGGTCTTTTGTAGCAGATTTTCCCAATGCAATACAGCATCTGATATCTTGACTGCTGCTTCCATTGATGTTAATTGTAGAACCAAGTAATATGAAGTCCTTGACAACTTCAGTCTTTTCTCCATTTATTGTGATGCTGCTTGTTGATTCAGTTGTGAGGATATTTGTTTTCTTTATATTTAAATGTAATCCATACTGCCAACTGTAGTCTTCAATCTTCATCAGTCATCCTCACTGTCAGCAAACAAAGTTGTGTTGTCTGCATATCACAAGTTGTTAACAAGTCTTCCTCCAATTCTGATGCTATGTTCTTCATATAGTCCAGCTTCTTGGATTATTTGCTCAGCATAAAGATTCAATAAGTATGGTGAAAGGACATAAGTCTGACATGCTCACTTCCTGATTTTAAACCATGCAGTATCCCCTTGTTCTGTTCAAACAACAGCTTCCCGGTGTATGTACAGGTTCCTCATGAGAACAGTTAAGTGTCCTGGAACTCTCATTCTTCTCAAGCTTATCCACAATTTGTTATGATCCACACAATCAAATATCTTTGCATAGTCAATAAAACACAAGTAAACTTCTTTCTGGTATTCTTTGCTTTCAGCCAAGATCCATCTGCCATCAGCTATGCCATCTCTCACTCCACGTCCTCTTCTGAATCCAGCTTGCATTTCTGGAAGCTCTCTGTCAATACACTGCTGCAATCATTTTTGAATTATCTTCAGTAAGATTTTACTTACATGTGATATCAATGACATTGTTCGATAATTTCCGCATTCTGTGGGATCACCTTTCTTTGCAGTGGGTACAAATATGGATCTCTTCCAGTCAGTTGGAAGGGTCCAAATCCCTTGTCATAGCTGAGCGAGTGTCTCCAGCACGTCATCCCTTTGTTGAAACATCTCAATGGGTATTCCGTCAAATTCCTGGAGCTGTGTTTTGCACCAATTTGTTCAGGGCAACTTCAACTACTTCATTACCATTGCTCCTTGATTGTATGCCACCTCCTGAAATGGATGAACACCAATAGATTCTTTTTGATACAGTGATTCTGTGTATTCCTTCCATCTTCTCTTGATGTTTCCTGCATCATTCAATATATTGCTCATAGAATCTTTCAACATTGCAGCTTGAGGCTTAAATTTCCCCTTCAGTTCTTTCAGCTTGAGAAATGCTGAGTGTGTTCTTCCCTTTCAGTATTCTAACTCCAGGTCTTTGCACATTTCATTATAATAATTGACCCTGTCTTCTTGAGCTGCTCTTTGAAATCTTTCGTTCAGGTCTTTTATCTTGTCATTTCTTCCACTTGCTTTAGCTACTCTCCATTCGAGGGCAAGTTACAGAGTCTCTTCTGACATCCATTTTGGTCTTTTCTTCCTTTCCTGTCTTTTTAATGACCTTTTTGCTTTCTTCATGGATGATGTTCTTGATGTCATCCCACAATTCTTCTGGCTTTCGGTCATTAGTGTCCAATGCATTAAATCCATTCTTTAGATGGTTTCCAAATTCTGGAGGGATATAATCAAGGTCACATTTTGGCTCTTATGGACTTCTTTTAATTGTCTTCAGCTTTGAGTTCAACTTGCATATGAGCAGTTGATGGTCTGTTCCACAATCAACTCCTGATCTTGTTTTGCTGAAGATATTGAGCTTCTCCATTGCCTCTTGCCACAAATGTAGTCAATTTGACTCCTGTGTACTCCATCTGGTGAAGTCCACATGTATAGCTGCTGTTTGTGTTGTTGAAAAAATGTGTTTGCAATGAATAAGTTGTTGGTCTTGCAAAATTCTATCTTTCTATCTCCAGCATTATTTCTATCACCAATGCCATATTTTCTAGCTAGCAATGATTCTTCTTTGTTTCCACCTTTTGTATTCTGGTCACTTGTGATAATCAACACATCTTGATTGCATGTTCAGTCAATTTCAGAGAGCAGAAGCTCCTAAAAACTTCAATTTCCTTATTTTTTGGCTTTGGAGGTTGGTAAATTTGAACAATGTTAATATTAACTAGTCTTTGTTATAGACATATGGATATTATCTTGTCACTGACAGCACTGTACTTCAGGATAGATCTTGAAACATTCTTTGTGGTGATGAGTGCCACTCCATTCCTCTTCACTTTGTCATTCCTGGAATAGTAGATCATATGATTGTCTAATTCAAAATGGCCAAAACCAGTCCATTTCAGTTCACAAATGGGTAGGATATCAATCTTTATGCATTCCATTTTTCATTTTGACAACTTCCAATTTTCCTAGATTCATATTCCATACATTCCATGTTCTGATTATTAATGGATATATGCAACTGTTTCTTGTCATCTTGAGTCATGCCACATCAGCAAATGAAGGTCCTGAAAACTTTACTCTATCCACATCATTAAGGTTGGTTCTTCTCTAAGGAGTCAGCTCTTCCTCAATATTATTTTGAGTGCCTTCCGACCTGAGGGGCTCATTTCCCAGCAGTATATCAGACAATGATTCAAGACTGTTCATAAAATTTTCCAGTAATATGTCAGACAGTGTTTCACTGATATTCATAAGGTTTTCACTGGCCAATTCTTTGAGAAGTGGATGGCCTCTACCTTCTTCTGAGTCTGTCTTAGCAATCACCACAGTATGACAAACTGACCAACAAGTTCATCTCAGTTGTTTCAAACTGTTTTGCTCACTTCCTGGCCTCCTTCAGCCTCTCCAAACCCACTGTGCCACCTCGCTTCCTTCCTCGCCTGCCTCAGCCATTCCAAACCCTCTGTGATGCCTCACTTCCTTCCTGGTCTCCCTCAGCCACCCCAAACCCACCACAATGCCTCACTTCCAAGATGTTTACTTGTGTTTCATTGGCTATGCTAAAGCTTTTGACTGTGTAGATAATAACATTGTGAAGAATGGGAATTCTGGGAAACTTTGTGCTCATGAGTAACCTGTACATAGACAAAGACACAGTTGTTAGAATAGAACAAGGAGACACTTTGTGGTTTAAAATCAGAAAAAGGTGTGCATCAGGGTTGTATCCTTTCACCATACTTATTCCATCTCTATGCTAAGCAAATCATCCAAGAAGCTGGATGATATGAAGAAGAATGTGGCATCAGGATTGGAGGAAAACTCATTAACAACCTACAATTTGCAGAGGACACAATCTTGCTTGTTGAAAGTGAAGAGAAGTTGAAACATTTACTGATGAAGATCAGAGACTACAGCCATCAGTCTGGATTACTCCTCAACTTAAAGAAAACAAACATCCTCATAACTGGACTGATAAGCAATATTATGCTAAGTGGAGAAAAGATTGAACTTGTCAAGGATTTCATTTTACTTGGAAAAGTAATGCCCATGGAAGCAATCAACATCCATGGAAACAGCAGTCAAGAAATCAAACGAGCAAATCTGCTGCAAAAGACTTCTTTAAAGTGTTAAAGAGCAAAGATCTCACTTTGAATATTAAGGTGGACCTGTCCCAAGGCATGGTATTTCAAATTGCCTCATATATATATATATATATATATATATATATATATATATATAATGCCTATGAAAGCTGGAAAGGAGCTCTGGTAGCATAGTGCCTAAGGCACTTGACTGCTAACCAGAAGGCTGGTGGTTCAAACCCACCAGCCAATCCTTGGAAGGAAGATGGGGCAATCTACTTCCACAGTGATACTGCCTCAGAAACCCAAGGAGGGGTCGCTATGAGTCAGGTCCTACTCAACAGCACATAACAACACAACATGAAAGCTGAATAGTTAATAAGGATGGCAGAAGAAGTGATGCATTTTAATTATGGTGTTGGTGAAGAGTATTGAATATAAAATAGAATGTCAGAAGAACTGACAAATCTATCTTGGAAGAAGTATAGCCAGAATTTTCCTTGGAAGATAGGAAGGTGAGATTTCATCTCTCATACTTTGGTCATGTTATTACACGGGACCAGTCCCTTGAGAAAGATATTATGCTATGTAAAATACAGGGTTAGAGAAAAAGAGGAGGAGTTCAACAAGATGTATTGACACAGTGGCTGGTGCAATGGGATCAAGCATAGCAATGATTTTGAGGATGGTGCAAAAAAACCCAAAAAACCAAACTCACTGCCATCAAGTTGATATCTGACTCATAGTGACCCCTCCTTGGGTTTCTGAGGTGGTATCTCTACAGAAGTAGATTGCCCAATCTTCCTTCAGAGGAGCAGCTGGTGGGAATCAGTAAATATTTCATTCTATTTTATGATTTGGAACCAACTTGATAGCACTTAACAATACCATAAAAGGCTCTTTTATTTTTCACATACATTTAAAATGATAAAAGAATCATTTAATTGTAAATAAAATTGGTATTTAAAAGCATTTTTCTTTGGATTTTAATCCATACAAGAAAATAAATATCCAAAATAGCCATGAGGTTGAGGGCCAGCATAGCAGACTAGGTTGATATGATATCCAGACCCTCTAGAACAAAGACCCAAGAAATCAAGTGAAACAGATATGGATGTCAATCATGGAACTCAGAGCTTTAAAGCAAAGAATAAAGAAGTAGATCAAATACCAATTAAAGAACGAGTTGTTGTCGTTAAGTGCCGTTGAGTCGTTTCTGACTCATAGCGACCCATGCACAGCAGAACGAAACACTGCCTGATCCCGCGCCAGCCCCACAATCCCTGCTATACTTGAGCCCATCTTTACCCAGAGCCATTGACACTATTTTTCTAACATTGGCTTTCTTTAGTCCTTGATACGTTTCTAGAGAATTCTTAAGCAACTGCCAGGACATGGGGGTCTCTGTTAGTGTTCAGCACATGTGGGGTCCTCGGATCCTCCTTGCATCCCCAGTGCCTGGGAGGTGCTGGGCCTGGAGCTTGCAGGCCAGGAGGGAGTTAGTGTGGAGATAGGAGGGTCTGAAGGTCTGGCTAGGAGCTGGGAGGGGACAGGAACAGGCACCTTTGGGCCAGAGAGCCCAGAACTGTTGAGGAATTCAAGTTTCCTTGTTTTTGTTTTTAAGCTTTTGAAAACCAAATTCGGACCCACTTTTTGGCCTGGCGGGCGGGGTTAGTGGTCTGTGGGGTGTGGGGTACCCCGGCAGCCTCTCCAAAGCAGGTGTTGGAGCAGCTGGGGGTCGGCGAGGTCCAAGAGCAGAGCAGGTGTGGATCACTTAGCCTGGCCTCTGAGCATTCGTGTCATTTCTGCCTGGATGGTTTCTTCACCTGATACATTGGGGTGCTTTCTGGGCTGGGGGCCTCCTGAGTTCTGCTCCTGCTTGCCTAACCCTCACACTTCTGGGCCTCAGTTTGGGAGATTTCTGTGGTTCCTAACCCTGAACTCCTCCAGGGTGGGAGGGGAGGAAACGAGGAATGGGGCCCAGGCCCATTCTCAGACTTGACCCTGACGTCAACAGAAGGTTTGACAGATCGGTGCCACCTTAATGACTGCAAACACTGGTGCCTGAGTTGTAGGACAAGAGTCCGACACAGCCAGCTCCTGAGCTCACCTGCCAGAGGACCAGGGCTATTGTGACCGCAGCTGCTTTTCCTGTTGTGTGGCTGTCCTGGCCTATGGGGCGGGGGCACCCCCCCCATACTTGTGCGTACACGTGTCCAAAGCGCAGCTCCTGTCTAGCTTTCTCGCCACGATGATGTTTCTCAGACAGACCTGCAAATGCCACCTGGCCCCGAGTCTATGGCTCCCGAGCTTCCCGCCCCACTAGCGTCCCACCCACCCACCCACGTTCGCGTCTCCATTGTCACTCCTCCCACCAGATACACAGAAGTTAATTTTTTAATGGATATTTATTTTTTTACATTAGTCAGTATGCAGCTCGCGGAGATCCTGCATACGGGGCTGAGGACAGGATGACAGTCCCCTGAGGGCATCAGCATGGTGGGGAGCTGTCCCCAGGGACCCTGAGACCCCACATGGCAGACTGCCTTCAGAAAGCACAGCTCCAGTTTTGAAGATGCTATACTGAGCCATGGGTAGGTGCTGCCCCTGGCTGGGGGGTGTCCCTGGCCCCCAGGGGGGATGAGGGAGTGTTTGCAAATCTTTCTGCTGGTCCTGGATCCGTTTACCTGGCTCCTCCCCTACTGCTCTGCACCCCACCCCTCTGCCTTCCTTGGGGATTGCTGGTGGGAGGGAGGGGGGCACCTGAGGGTCATTCCAGGCCAGGGGATGACATGGGGAACTGCTGCTGCTCCTGCATCCAGCTGCCCCAGCGTCCAGAAGTCCTGGGCTCCCCACGGTGACTGACCAAGTTCCCCAGGCCCAGTGCTTGCAGGGGTGTGTCACCCAGAGGCTTCCCAGGGAACCCTTGAAGCTTCTGTGCTCTGTGTTGGTCTGCTGAGCTCCTGTAGGTGTGTGGCTCCCCTCCCTGCTGGCAGCACAGAGACCACGTGGGCCCATGTACTGCTTCTGGTGTCAGAGAAGGTTCTGGAGGGTGGTTTCCTTGTGGCCTCTGACGGGAACCCTGCACTGGCTGCACCACTTCACATGTTTTATAAACCAAAGCTGGCTCCTGGATTTTGGGCCTGAGGTTCCCTGAGCTCAGAGAAAGGAAGAGTGGGCCCTCACAAGCCCAGATACCCCAGAGATGGGCCAGGTGGCGCACGTGCTTGCAGCTCATCCCCAGGCCTGGGTATGCCCTGCTGTCTCTTGTTCTCACACCTACCCCATATGGAACCACGGCTCACTGGGCTGGGGTGGTCCCGGCATTGAAGATGAGGATGCCCTTGGCTGGTGGGGTGGGTAGGCTGGGCAGCGCTAGTGGTGACAGGTATAACTGATGGTGGTCCTTGGGAATCAAGTGTGTGGAAACAGGAGCTGAATCTGGCCTGTAACACGTCAGCTGTGGCCTGAAGGACGATTGTGCTGGTCTCATACACTCCATTACGTCACTCACAGACTTGATTCTTTTGTACGTACCCACGTCACATGACCCCAGGCACAGTCCCATAATTGAAAAGAACGAGATGGAACAAAAACAGTGAACAAGGAGGTGAGGGAGTGGTGAACTGCCAATGGGTCCAGCACAACACTGCCATTTTGAATTATTGCAAATCATGTTTCGATCAAGGCAGGTACCATATAACTGGCTCTGCTCATCTAGTACTGCACCAGCATCCACACTAGTGACAGCAACCAGAAGAATGACTCCCACCTAACTCACAGAATTCTGTGTGACTGGAAGTATGACACACCTACCTCACTCACTGATCAGCTAGCCAAATCCCCCACTAATGTCATGTCAATGCTATGCTACTTTTTTTTCTTTTTCTTTCTTTTCACTTTTTGCTTCTTCCCATCTTTTCCCCAGCCCCTCTCCTTTTTTTTTTTTTTTTTAATTCTGCACCTCTTTGGAAAGCAGTACCTGCCACCACACCTCCGCTATTGGTGGGTAATGTTACCATGGAGTAAATGCTACATTACCACTGTAGCCATGTTTGGTCACTAGCACTTGCACCAATATTGTGCCATTTTTGTTCATTCTCTACTTTTTCATCTTAATTATTCCTGCTTTCCTTATTTTTTTTTTTCTTTTCTTTTTTCTTCCTTTCTCCTTCCCCCATTTTTTTTTTTCCTTTTGATCCTGCAGTGAGGGAGTCTAGTGCCCTGCTCTTTCCACAGCCAGTGCTGTCTAGTCCTGCCCTTCTGCAGTCAGTGACAGGTTCCCACAGAGAGTGTGCTGTTATTCTACTGCAGGCGTGTTTGGCAGCCAGTTAGCCACTGCTGTGGCCCAACTTTCCACCAAAAATAGATGGGCCTATAAGGTAAACAATAACACTAAGGAGGTATGCACTTCTTAGAACAACCAACCATATGAGATCAAAAGGGCAGCCATTTGACCAGGGATAAAATTCAGAAAGCAGGAAGAGGAATAGACAGGAAGGAAAGACGAATGGAAATGGTAAACACAAGGAAGAAGTAGAACGAGTGCTATTACATCATGGGGGCTGCAATCAATGTCAGCAATCAAAATGTACAGGAATTGTTGAGTGGAAAATAAATTTGCTGTGTAAACATTCATTCAAATCTCAATACAAAAAAAAAAAAAAGAAATAAAACTTTATGGATCACAGTTATGCTCTGACAGATATGCAGTAGCCATGAGTCAGAACTGACTCAACAGTAAGTTATTTGGCCAGTGTAAAATATACACTGCCTTTTAAAGACTCAGTTAAAAAAAAAAAAAAAAGTTCATTCATAACTGTTTTATATTAATTATATTTTGAAATGATGGTATTTTGGGTAAGTTTTGTTCAATTAAATATATTATTAAAATTAAAAATATATATCCATGCATCAAGTAAATAAATAAATGGCAGGAGAGATAGTTTTATTGAAGAATTAGTAAATTAATAAACATAGAGTTAAAAAAAATGGAAATTTTGTATTAAGAAAATCAGCAGTAATAATTTTTGCAGACAAGATCATGCACAGATGCTAAAATCAGTGAATAGCTTTAAGGAGAAACAGGACTTGTATTCTTAAAGTATCTTCCTCAAATTATTTAACTAAGAATTGACCAATGTAATCAAAGATCTCGTCAACATCACCAGAAATAAGACATATCAACCTTATGAACCTTTCATATTATGCACTGAAAAGAATGTAACATCATTTTTTTGTGTGTGTTGGTATTCTTGACCAGAAAAATGCGTAACTTCATTCCCGTGATGAGAAAATATCAGGCAAATCAAAATTGAGGAACATTCTATAGAATAACTGATCAATACTCTTCAGTAATGTCAAGGTTCTGAAAGAGAATTTTTCAGGTTCTCTGAAAGAGAAGGAAAGATTGAAGAAAGGTTATAAACTGGAAGAGACTAAGAAGAAATTATAAATGTAGTATGGGAACATAAGTTAATAGTTTTTAATTAAAAAAATAAGTGGAAAATTATAAAATTTAAATAAAGTCTATGTTTTAGTTAATTATGTTGTGTTGTTCTTGTTAGGTGCCATTGAGTCAGTTTTGATTCTTAGTTGCCCTAATTACAACAGAACAAAATACTGCCTTATCCTGCACCACCCTCATGACCATTGCTATATTTAAGCCCATTATTGCAGCCCCTGTGCCAATCTATCTCGTTGAGAGTTTTCTTTTCTCACTGAACCTCTACTTTACCAAGCATGACATCTTTCTCTAGAGACTCTTCCCGAGTGATAACACTTTCAAAATACATGAGATGAAGTCTCGCCATCATTGGTTCTAAGGAGCTTTCTGGCTGACTTCTTCCAAGACAGATTTCTTCATTCTTCTGGCATTCCATGGTATATTCAATATCCTTCACTAACACCATAATTCAAAGGATTCAATTCTTCTTTGGTCTTCCTTATTCACTGTCCAGCATTTGCATGCATATGAGACAACTGAAAATATCATGGCTTAGGTCAGGCTTACTTTTGTCTTCAAGGTGATTTTCTTACTTTTTAATACTTTAAACAGGTCTTTTGCAGCAGATTTGCCCAATACAGTATATTGTTTACTTTCTTGACTGCTGCTTTTGTGGCCTTTGATTGTGGGTCCGGGTACAATGAAATCCTTGACAACTTTGATATTTTCTTTATTTATGATGATGCACCAATTGTACTATAGTTATGTCAGATATTAGCATTAGGGGAGGTTGTGTGAAGGATAAAGGGAACTTTTTGTACTATATTTGCAACATTTTTGTAAGTCTAAAATAAGTTTAATATAATGTTTTACACAGTTCTTATTAAAAACATTACTCAATCATTTAGAAGCAATTATAGATAGGATATAACAAAATAATGTAGAAACATTCTGAATAAAAGTTTTGTATTCTTTATCCAGCAAAGTCTATCCTAAGTATATGATTTTGTCTGGATAAAACAACAAGAAACCAAGATCCTGTATCTATAGTTCTTACTCTCATGTCCACTTTCTCTTATTAGAAATTATAAAGGATTAATATAGACAACTGGTGATACTTGGTATACTATTTTCAGTGAAAAATTTAAGATGTTGCATAGGGAAAGAGGGAGATGGGCAATCAGTATTTCTAGGAATTCAGAAAAGAATTCAAGACAAAAGAGATGATACCTTGAAATTGATCTGGATTGTCATCTGATCATCCTCAGTCTACTCCAATTTTGAGTCTAGATGTAATTTTGTTGTTGTTGTTGGAAATTGTGGAAAGGGATGCTGGGGAGGAGGGCTGTGTTTCATCTGTTGAATTTACTAGTTAGAAAATGAGAGGATATCTTGCTTAGCATATTTGACCTTACATAGAGAAAACATGTTTGCCCAAATAAATTTCTGTTCTTTAAAACCACCTACTTGCGGTGTTTCTGTTATAACCAAGGCTTTGAATCTGTTCACTCCAGTTCAACCCCCCGCTAATGTAGATTTTAACTCAGTGTATCTGGGGTGGAAATCCAAATTATGAGCAAGAGGTCAAACTGGAATGAGCTGGGTTGAAGCCCTGGATGCCACAGCACTAGGAAACTATAACAATGTATTTAATCAGTTTGAGGAAATTCTCATCTATTGTATCATTACAAATTATTCCCTCCCAATCTCCCTCTTCTCTTTCTGAGACTCCAACTACATGTATAGTAAATTATTTGATATCTACATAGTACAGATGCTCTCTTGTAAGTTTTGTAGTCTATTTTTCTCTTTTCATTTCAATTTGGATAGAGTTGATTGATCTATCTTCAAATTCTATTATTCTTTCCTCTGTGTGTCCAGTATGATGTAAAGTCAACCTCATAATCTTCATTTTTGTTATTGTGTCTTTTATTTCTAGCTTTTCAATTTAGTTCTTTATTACAATTTCTGTGCCTTCCTTGGAATTCCTCATGTCTTCAAACATATGGTCCATCTTCCTCATTAGATCTTTTAGAATTTTTGTTGTTATTGTTTTTGTTGTGTTGTTTAGAATTTTTACCACAGTTAATCTAAAGTTCCTATATGATCACCCAACATTCTGACCATCTCTATTTCATCTTCTATTGACTACTTTCTTTTTTAACCATTTGTCATATTTCCTTGCTTTCTTGTTTATCTTGTAATTTAAAAAAGTGAGATATCATGTATAAAATAATAGAATGAAGTAAATAATATTTATCTCCAAAAAAAAAGCACTCACTTCCCTTTTTCCATATGCTGTAGATTGGGTGGGGGAGGCTTGCTGAGCCAATTTATTGTGTAATCAAGCATGGTTGAGTATTGATTGCAGTTTCAATTTAATGAGGTTCACCATGAGCTTCAAAAATTTCAAATATTTTGAGGACAAAATCAGGACTTTACCTTCTGAGCTATAGAAAGATTCTGGAAATCTCCTTGTGCTTTAGAGTTGGACCATCAGCTTTGAAGACCACTCTATAGTTTATGTCCCAGCTACCAGCTTTATATGGTTGCTAGGGAAATCTCCTTACTCTCCAGTCCTTCTCTAGAGTCCTGTGCTTCAAGAGATCTCTCTGTGACTAGCTGCACTGCCCTTGCTTTGAAGAGCAGCAATACAAGGGAGTACTTCTCTCCAGTCTCCTGCTCTGTCCCTAGCCTTAGATAGCTAAAAGCCCAGCATGCCTAGAATAGATTTTTTTTTTTTTTTTTT
>NW_006921839.1:4743691-4781168 GCF_000298275.1 Orycteropus afer afer | reverse complement strand
GAGATAAAAACAGTAATTGGTCTCTTTTCTCTTATAAAGGGGTCGATGTGTTCTGGTATTTACTTCATTTAGGTTTATTTGTGTTCTCAGTTCTTTTATGGATTTTTTATAGCTATGTCTTTTGTGGTTTTTCAGCTTATTTCAGTTGTCACTAGGAAAGTGGTGGTTTCTTGCAGCTTTCTACTTCTTAATTGGAGGAAGACATGCTGTTACAAATATGTTTTTATTCTATATAGACAAGTATATGGCATATATTATTACCATTGCATTAGTTCATAGTGCTAATTACTTTTTGTACCCTCACCAGCACTGTGTATTGATACATTGTAAAGTCTTTTGCCAATCTTATAATTGAAAAGAAAAAGGTTGTTTGTAAAATTTATATTTAGAGTTCAGCATCTTTTTGTGATTTTTAGTCATCTGTGTTTCTTTTACTTTAAACCAAGAGTTCTCTTTTTTCTCTTGATTTGTTAACTTTAGCCTACTTTATGACATTTTGTTATATTAAGAAATTTTGTCATAAACACAATTTTTTTTTTTTAAATCAAGTGCAGGCATATTTATTTTTAATGTAGATTTATTTTTCCAGGTCCTCATTTCTGGTTTCCAAATACTTTATCTAGCTTAAAAGATGTCCCCTACCCCCATGACTCATCCAAGCAGTTTTAAAATTTAACTTTTATCCATCCAAAATTTATTGTTATGTAAAGATTAAGAAGTATCCCCTGCTACTTATTTTTAACATATTAAGGGTATTAACTAAAGAATTTTAAGTTATTAATAAGTACCTTATACTCATTAATATATCTTGTCACCATTTATATGAAAATTCAACTTTGTAATATACTAAATTTAAAATGTTTAACTATACCTTTTTGAGTATTGTTTAGTCTGGGTTCTCTAGAGAAGCAAAACCAGTAAAGCTTACATATACACATAGAGAAGGAGAAATTTATCTTAGGAAAATGGTTCACACACTTATGGAAGCTGGCAAGTCCAAAGTTCTTGGATCTAATGTCAAGCTGGAGGCTTTTTCCAACTCATTCAGCTTCTGGGGCTGATGAGCTCAAGGTTGGCAGGCAGTATACTTCCAATGAATGATGAATCCAAGATCTCTAGGCCGAATGGTGGATTGTTTGCTCACGGACAGTTGTAGGCAGCACAACAAGATCCCAATCCAGAGAAGAGTGTCTCTTTTCCCAGGATGTCCATAAACATACTGGAAGTAGGCCACACCCCTAGGGAAACTCCCTTTCAATGGATGGGTTGCTCAAAACATGTACATCCGATCCCATCATGGAAATAACCCACATCACAACTGCTTAAACCACACAAAATTGTGGTCCAGCCAAGTTGACACACAGTTACAACTATCACAGGTATACCTGAAGATTGTTTTCTGTTTTATTGATCTCTCTACCTACTCATGTACAAATATCATGATGCTTTACTTTCTGTAGCTTTTTAATACATCTTATTATCTCTAAGTCTAGGTTTGGTAGCATAGTGGCTAACACACTTGACTGCTAACCAGAAGGCTGGCGGTTCAAACCCACCAGCCATTCCTCGGAAGGAAGGTTGGGCAATCCTACTTCCATAGTGATACTGCCTCAGAAACCCAAGGAGGGGTCGCTATGAGTCGTGGCCAACTCGACGGCACATAACAACAACAACAAGAAGTCTTGGTTTACTTGCTTACTACTCTTTAAAGTTTTCTTTGCTGTTCTTGCATGCTAATTTTTCTATGTGAAATTTAGAATTAGTTAACTTAGTTACTAAATATTTTACTTTCAGTATTTTTATTAAAACTGCAATTTAATTTCTAAATTAAGTTAGGAAGAATTGACATTTTTACAGTACTGAATGTTCATATTCAAGAACAAAGCTCACCTTTTTATTTATTCAAGTCTTATTTATGTTTATCTTTATGAAATTTTCTTACAGATCCTGCACATTTCTTGCTAAAAATTTTTCTGACACATTTTTTCTTTGTAGTTATCATAAATCAGATCACTTCTCCTTTACATAGATATCAATAGGTCATTGTTTATATATTAAAATACTGTTTTTTACATACGAGTGTCTTAATAAACCAGCTCATTAAATACTTTATTATTTTTAATTGTTTTCATTAAATGTGCTCTTTGTATCTTTTAAAGATCTTTTTTATCTTGACTTAATATTTGTTACCTCAATTTATAGACATTTGTTCATATTTTCAGTTTGCAGGGCAAACATTTCATTGTGGTCTGTTTATTTGTTTGCTGTTTTATTGAACTCTATAATCTCAGCAGGAGCTCTGGTAGTGTAGTGCCTAAGGCACTTGACTGCTAACCAGAAGGCTGGCAGTTCAAACCCACCAGCCACACCTCAGAAGGAAGGTTGGGCAATCTACTTCCATAGTGATACTGCCTCAGCAACCCAAGGAGGGGTCGCTATGAGTCTGGTGCGACTTGATGGCACATAACAACAACAACAACATAATCTCAGCACTTAGACATTTGTCTGACACATAATAGATATTCTATACATATTTTTGAATGTATAAATTCATTAGTAAATTAATTTAACCTTGTTGATATTAATATAGTGATGTGTATCTTTTAGTTTATATTAGTTTGGTCTGATTTTCTCAATCTTTTATGTTAACCATATTTTGGCATTTTTTTCTTCAAATGTCTCTTGAATATTAAATAGTGTTCTGCTTTTTGATCTAATAAGATATTTTATCTCATTTAAATTTATTGATTTGACAGATTTGTTTCAATACAATTCTTCAATCTTTTTTTATGCTAAGCTTTTGATTTTTAAAGATGCCTTTATTTTGTAATCTTTTGCAATATGATCTAAATTTCTTTCTAATACTTTAAATGGCTTATAATCATTTCAGTTTTTCTATTGTATACTGCTAAAACTTTAGATTAAAGTTACACTTAAGATTAAACTATGATTTCAGTTATCAGTCTTAAGTCAGTGTTTATTGATAAGGAGTGTTTTCAAAATCATAATATTTTAGAAATTCTGCAATTTTAGTTTGTGCTCCCCATTGAGCAAGAGTTTATTTAGCAGAGAACTTTAAATTTCTCAGTGAAGGAATTTCTTCATCATTGATTTCTAGTTTAATTACATTCTGATCATAGAATGAGTTTGCTATTATTTGATGTTTTAGAACTTTATGTCATTTTCTGGAATAAGTACACAAGATCTATATGCTCTCGAGGACTTCTGGTAAGATGGCGAAATTGGCAGACAAGCTACACAGACCCTCTTCAACAAAGAAGAGAGAAACCAGTTGACAGAGATACAAAAGATAATGCAGGAGCCCTGAGCTTTGAAAGGAAGTACACAGAAGTGGATTAGGCACCAACTAGTGGAAAAACCTAAATGAAAATAGTGAGTATGGAGATGGTCAGAGCAGTGGACTGTCAGCTACTCTGATGGGACCAACAGCTTGAATATTTCCAAGTGGTGTTGGGACCTGAGAATCGACTTAAAGGTCAGCCTTGGTTGCCAAGGACTGCAGGAATGACTGCTCTGGTGGCCTATGACTAGGAAGGGAAACAGCAAGGAGGGAGACAACCTGAACTGTGGACTTTTGGCTGTGTGTAGGGCACAACCATTTTGACTGTTTACAAGCAGTGGCTATTTTGGATATTTAAAATGACTGAGGGTGCAGCCATTTTGGCTGTTTACGAGCAGTGGCCATTTTGTATTTTAAAGTGACAGCATTCTCATTTGGATTCCAGGGACCTAAGAATAGGTGCCATTTGTGAAGGATGGCAGAAACACGTGGGAGGCTGACAACAGGAAAGGAGAGAGGTGGATGAGTATATAAGTGCTGTAAACTAGTGAATAGAGGAGGACAACACAGTACCCTGCTTATGCAGACAACATACAAACAAAACAAAGAAAATGAAAATCAGGGGCAAGTCACTCCGACATACAATAACCAATTAAATATAAACACAAAAACATCTCAATGCTTCAGAGACAACAGAGCATCACAGTTCACACAAAGAAGCAAGATAAAGCAGGAGAAACAAGAGACAAGGACACAGACCCAAAACACACCCCAAAGGAAGATGCAGCATTGGAACTCCCTGATAAGGAATTCAAAAGAATTATATTTAGGTGCCTTCAATGGATTGAGAGACAGATCAAGGAAAACACTGACAAAATTCAGGAAAACACAGAGAAAACCCTGGAAAAATTTTGAAAGACAATACAAGAACAAAATGACAAAAATAAATGAAAAAATTAGAAATGATACAAAATCTACAGACAGAAATCTAGAAGATTAATACTAAATTTTCAGAAATAGATAATACATTGAATAGGCAAAGGAACAGAACTGAATCAATAGCAGACAGAATTAGTGAGATTGAAGGCAAATACCTGAATACTTCTTTAGAAAGGGATCAGTCAGGAAAAAGATCAAAACAAAATATTTCTTCTTAGGCTTTCTTGCCTAAGGTTTATATGGGATACATCAAAAGGAATAACATACATGTAATCAGAATTGCAGAAGAGGAAGAGACAAATAAAACCACAGAGAAAATTGTCAAAGATTTGTTGGAAGAGAATTTTCCTGGTTCAGGAAGTCGAACAAACCCCAAACAGGATAGACCCCAAAAGAAAATCACCAAGACATATTATCATCAATCAAACTCACCAAAACCAAAGACAAAGAAAGAATCCTAAAAGCAGCACAGGAAAAATGAAAAGTTACTTACAAGGGGGATCCAATAAGACTAAACTTGGATTTCTCAGCAGAAACCATGCAGGTGAGAAGACAATGGGGTGGTATATATAAAATCCTGAAAGAGAAAAATTTCTAACCAAGAATTATATACCCAGCAAGATTGTCCCTCAAATATGATGGTGAAATTAGGACATTTCCAGGTAAGCCGAAATTAAGGGAATTTGTTAAAACCAGACCAACCTTACAACAGATGCTAAAGGGAGTCCCTTGGACAGAGAACCAATAACAGCAAACGACAACCAACCATTAACACATAGGATAACATAACCCAGAAACTAACCCAGTTATAGAAGTATCCAAAGTAAATAACCCTACAAGATTATAAACAGGGAACGAGAGACATCAATTGAAAAATGAGGACAACTACAAACCAAAAAGAGGGAAAAAATTGTGTAGTTACAGAACTTCTAAATGGTAGGGAACTCAAGACAAATGCAAGATAAAATGGACTGTTCTAAACTTGGGAAGAAAATAATAAATCACAAGGTAACCTCAAAGAAAAGTGAAAAACTTTCACATCAAAATGAAAAAAGAGGACCAGCACAAGTATTTAGCAAATACTAAAACAATAGCAACAAAGGAAGTGATAACATGATTCATAAAGAAAATGAGCTCAGCACAGAAAATTATAAGGAACAAAGAAATCAACACCATGAAAAAGCACCTAACAAAATGACAGCAACAAATTCATACTTGCTGATAATTACATATCTGACAAGGGACTTAACTCTAAAATGTATACAAAACTCCAACACTTCAACAACAAAAAGATTTAACAATCCAATTAAAAAATGGGCAGAAGACATGAATAGACAGCTCCCCAAAAAAGATATTCAGGTGGCAGCAAATACATGAAGAAATGCTCAAGATCATTAGCCATTGTTGTTGTTGTTGTTGTTGTTGTGTGCCTTCAGAGAGATGCAAATCAAAATAAAAATGAGATACTATCTCACCCCAGCATTAATGGCAAAGTTCAACAAGACAGAAAATAACAAATGCTGATGAGGATGTAGAGAGATTGGGACTCTCACACTGCTGATAGGACTGTGAAATGGTACAACCACTGTGGTAAATAGTATGGCAATTCATTAAAAAGCTGGAATTAGAAATATCATTTGACCCAGCAATTCCATTACTAGGCATACATCCTAAAGAATTGAGAGCCAGGACAATAACAGATGTATGCACACCCATGTTCATCACAGCACTATTTGTAACAGCAAAAAGATGGAAACAACCTATGTGTTCATCAACAGAAGAATAGATAACCAAACTATGGTACATACACACAATGGGATATTATGCAACACGAGCTCTGGTAGCATAGTCCCTAATGTAGTTGACTGCTTACCAGAAGGCTGGTGGTTCAAACCCACCAGCCACTCCTCGGAAGAAAGGTTGGGCAATCCTACTTCTGTAGTGATTCTGCCATGGAAACCCAAGGAGGGGTCGCTATGAGTCGGGGCCGACTCAGTGGCACATAACAACAACAACAAAGAATAATGTAGAATCTGCAAAACACTGCATAACATGGATGAACTTGGAGGACATTATGCTGAGTGAAACAAGTCAATCACAGAAGGACAAATACAGCATTAGTTAATTATTGTGAAATGTACATATGGAAGGAAATTTTCTTTGGTGTTTACCAGGGCTGGGAAGGGAGGGGAGGGAACACTGAAAAAAAAAAAAAAAAACTGCATTGACCTATGTCACTTTAGTTTTGTGTATTTCATTGTACATAAATTATATTTCAATAAAATGCATTAAAAAAAGAACAAGCCTATGGGGGATCTATATGCTTTTGCAATGAAGGTATAGTCTCTATTATCTGGATGTAAGTTTTTGTATACATCTATAAGATTTACCTTATTTATTATATTATTTTTGTTATTCTGAATCTATCTTATTTCTGTAGTGCTGCTACAACAGAAATACCACAAGTGGATCGCTTCAACAGAAATTTATTCTCTTACAGTTTAGCAGGCTAAAAACAACCAAACTCACTGCTGTCAAGTTGGATCTGACTCATAGCAACCCCTCCTTGGGTTTCTGAGGAGGTATCACTTTGGAAGTAGATTGCCCAATCTTCCTTCTGAGGAGTGGCTGGTGGGTTTTAACTATCAGCCTTCTGGTTAGCAGTGAAATGCTTTAGGCACTATGCTACCCAGGCTTAGGAAGCTAGAAGTCTGAATTCAAAGTGCCGGCTCTAGGGGAAGACCTTCTATCTGGATCCTGGGTAGAGGCCCTCCACATTGGGCTTCAGCTCTGCCTTCCAAGCCCACTGAAGGAAGCTGGAGACGTCTGACTCACACAGCTGCAGCAGTTGACAGATTTAAGATTGAAAGGCAGTATAGCAGGTTGCTGACTGACGAGGCTGATGAATACAAGATTGGCAGGTAAAGTGGCAGATGGTTGGCTCAGAGGCTGTGAAGCCAACAATCCCAAGATCAGCAGGCAACATAGCAGGGCACTGGTTCAAGTCTAGGACTTGGAGATGATGACAGGATAAATGTGGTATCCAAAATGAGCAAAAAGGTAGAGACCTTTCCCAAAGCTTACTCATATATACTGGAAGCAGGCCACACCCTGAAGGCAACTCCCTTTCAACTAATTAGCTGCTCATAGCAGACTCTGCCATGAGGTTATTACACCACATCCAATCTCATCATGGGGAATAACTACATCACAACTGAAAAGCTGCTCAAAATCATGGCCCAGCTAGGTTGACACACAGCCTTTACCACAGTATCCTTACTTATTCTTTTCAGTATCTTTGACCTATCAAAGATGAGATGAGGTGTTAAATTCTGTTATTATTAGCAATTCCTTTCTCTATGCGTCTCCTATAGTTTCTGCTTTATGAAGTTGTCTATTGGTTTACGAAAAGAAAAAAAAAAAAAAAAACCCACTGCCATCAAGTGACCCCACTGGTTTCCCAGGCTGTAAATCTTTATGGAAGTAGATTGCATCATCTTTCTTCTGAGGAGCAGCTGTTGGGTTTGAATCACTGATCTTCTAGTTAGCAGTCAAATGGCTTACCTACTAAGACACCAGATCTCTTTGTCTATTGGTTTAGTTGATACGTAAATATTTGTAACTGCCATATATGATTGTGGACTTGGGCATTATCTTTCTCTTATGGTATGCTTTGTGACCCAAATCCTACCCTGCCTATTCTAAGATACCAACACTTGCTATCTTAGAGTTTACATTTGGCTGGCATATCTTTGCCCATTGCTTTGTTTTTAGCTTTAATAAGATATTTTATGTAGGAGTGCCTCTTGTATATAGCATAAAGTAATGCTTTGCTTTGAGAGCTTATCTGAAAGGGTTTTTTTCTTTGTAAAGTAAGTTAGGCCCATTTACAACTATTGCTATGACATCTAAGGTTTGGCCTCAACTCCTATCTTATACTGCATTTACTATTTTTCTCTCACTAGATTACTTTCCTCAGTTTTGTTTTTTGTATTCACAAAGTTGTAAAATTTCAGTGGTTAATTTTATGCTGTTACTTTTTAATAGTATCTTTAGTCTGCCTTTTCCTTGCTTAATTTTCAGTTATTTGGTTTACCAACTTTAACTAGTATCCTTTAATTTTCACCTATTACCTATGTAGCCTATGTCTTTGTCTTCTTTGATCTGCCTTCCTTCTTCCATTAAAAAAGTTGTTATTTCTACTATTTAGAAAATAAAACAAATATTTCACCTTTATCTTGACCTTTGTTTCAATCTTAGAGCCGTAATTAAGTATATTCAATGCTCATCACCAGTATTTAAAAGAATTCTATCCAATCATCTCTTGGTTGGATGAAGTCTGTCCCTTACCAGAATCCTCAGGAAATATGTGAGTACAATAGTCCATAAATTCTTGCATGCTTAGCCTTGTTTCATATGCACTTAAATTTAAGAAACAGCTTGCTAGGATAACATAATCCTTACCTCACTTTTCCGTCAGTACTGGAAAAAGTTGATCTTTTATTTTCTTGGTTTTCGGTTCTTGTGAGAATCTGATGCCAACTTGATAACATTTGCTTGTAAAGACTTAGTCATTTTACCTGGCAGACAGATTTTTCTGTCTGTTTATTTTTAAAATCTAATCATATTATTAGCATATGTCTCAGAATTCATTATGTTGAGGCAATTTATCCAGGTACCTGGTGGGATATACATTTAGGTATTTTTAATTTGGCAAAGGTTTTCAATTATACTTTTAAATATTAGTGTTATTCTATTGTTTCTGTCCTCCTCTAGGACCACAATGATATATAAATTGGATTTTTGTTGATTATCTTCATTTAACCATTTTCTTTCTTATTATCTTTCTAATCATTTAGACCACTTTTCTTATCTTCTTTTTCTTTTGTTGGCTGTTTTCTTTCCTTTTGTCAATGTTTTTTGTATTATATTTTCTGATAATCTTGATATATTAATATTGATTTCTGAAATAATGTTTTTCTTTATTTCAGTTTCTTTCTTGAGTTTAATGAACTGTCATTTCACATCTTCCTCTTTTTTGTCTACTTCTTTCCTGAGTTTTGAGTTTTTGATTCATTGTGTTCTTTTATATCTATCTAAAACATTATTTTAAAGTAATGTTTAATTTATGTTAGTATTATGTTTTACTGTGCTTCATGTAAGGAGCACTGGTGGTACAGTGCCTAAGGCATTTAACTGCTAACCAGAAGGTTGGTGGTTCAAACCTATCAGCTGCTCAGTGGAAGGAAGATGGGGAAATCTACTTATGTAAAGGTTTACTGCTTCAGAAACCCAGTGGGAGTCACTATAAGTAGGTACCAACTCTATGGCAGTGAGTTTGGCTAGTTTTTTTTGTGTGTGTGCTTCATGTCTCTTATTTTTGAGAAGTATTTTTATAAACTGAAAGATTTAGATGCTTACTTCAAGATTTCTTCTTCTGTTTTTAAATGCATTTTATTGAAATATAATTTATGTACAGTGAAGTACACAAAACTAAAGTGACATGGGTCAATGCATTTTTTTTTTTTTTTTTGCAGTGTTCCCTTCCTTCCCTTCCCACCCTGGCAACCAACAAAGAAAATTTCCCTCCATATATAAACCTTTCCTTGACCCTTCACAACAACGAACTAATACTATATTTGTCCTTCTGTGATTGACTTATTTCATTCAACATAATGTCCTCCAAGTTCATCCATATTTTGCGGTGTTTTGCAGACTCTACATTATTCTTTAGTGCTGCATAGCATTCCAGTATGTGTATGTACAATAGTTTGGTCATCCACTCTTCCATTGATGGGCATGTAGGTTGTTTCCATCTTTTTGCTATTGTAAATAGTGCTGTGATGAACATGAGCATGCATATATCAGTTCCTATCCTGGCTCTCACCTCTCTAGGATATATATCTAGTAATGGGATTGCTGGGTCAAATGGTATCTCCAACTCCAACTTTCTAAGAAATCTCCATATTGCTTTTCACAGTGGTTGTGTCATTTCACAGTCACACAAGCAGTGTATGAGAGTCCCAATTTTTCCACATCCACACCAGCATTTGTCATTTTCTGGCTTGTTGAACTTTGCCATAAGTGCTGGGGTGAGACTGTATATCTCATTGTTGTTTTGATTTACATCTCTCTGATGGCCAATGATTGTGAGCATCTTTTCATGTATTAGCTGACCCCCTGAATATCCTCCTTGGTGAAGTGTCTATTCATGTCTTCTGCCCATTTTTCAACTGGATTGTTAATTCCTTTGGTGTTGAGGTGTTGGAGTTTTCCATCAGTCTTAGAGATAAGTCCCTTGCCAAATATGTAATGATCAGCAAATGTGAATTTGTTGCTGTCATTTTTGTCATGTGCTTTTTCATTGTGTTGATTTCTTTGTTCCATATAATATTCTATGCTGAGCTTGTTTTGTTTATGAATCATGTTATCACTTCCTTCATTGTTATTGTTTTAGTATTTGCTGAATATTTATGCTGGTCCTCTTTTTAATTTTGATGTGAAGGTTTATCACTTTTCTTTGAGGTTACCCTGTGATTTATAGTTTTCTTCCCAAGTTTAGAACAGTCCATTCTATCTTGTAGTTGTCTTGACTTCCCTACCATCTAGAAGTTATATAATGACACAGACTTTTTTCCCTCTTTTTGGTTTTTAGTTGTCCTCATCTGTCGGTTGGTGTCTCTGGTTCCCTGTTTACAATCTTGTAGGCTTCTTTACTTTGGATACTTTCATAGCTGGGTTGGTTTCTGGATTATATCATCACATGTGTTAATGGTCAGTTGTTGTTGGCTGTTGTTGCTTCTCTGTCCAAAGGGCTCCCTGTAGCATTTCTTGTAAGGTTGGTCTGGTTTTAACAATTCCCTTAATTTCTGTTTATCTGGAAATGCCCTAATTTCACCATCATATTTGAGGAACAATTTTGCTGGGTACATAATTCTTGGTTGGAAATTTTTCTCTTTCAGTGTTTTATATATACCATCCCACTGTCTTCTTGCCTGCATGGTTTCTGTTGAGAAATCTGAGCTTAGTCTTATGGGTTGCCCCTTGTAGGTAACTTTTCATTTTTCCTATGCTGCTTTCATGATTCTTTCTTTGTGTTTGGTTTTGATGAGTTTGGTGATGATATGTCTTGATGTTTTTCCTTTTGGATCTATTTGTTTGGGGTTCATTAGACTTCCTGAATAGATATATTCTTATCTTTCATCATATCAGGGAAGTTTTCCTCCAAGAAATCTTGGACAACTTTGTCAGTGGTTTTATTTTTCTCTTCCTATTCTGGAATTCCAATGACACATAAGTTATTCCTTTTGATGGTATCCCACATGAACCTTAGGCTTTCTTTGTTTCGTTTTGATCTTTTTTTCTGATTGATCCCTTTCCAAAGAAGTATTCAGGTATTTGTCTTCAATCTCATTAATTCTGTCTTCCATTGCATCAATTCTACTTCTTTGCCCTTTCAGTGTGTTACCTATTTCTGACAATTTAGTATTAATCGTCTAGATTTCTATCTGTAGATTTAGAATCATTTCTAATTTTTCATTTATTTTGTCATTTTGTTCTTGTATTTTCTTCCAACATTCTCCTAAGGTTTTTTTTTCTCTTTTCTTTGGTCTGTCTCTCAATCCTTTGATGATACCTAAATATAATTCTTTTGAATTCCTTTATCATAATTTTGGAATATCATTTTCTACTGATATAATATAAAGGTGTTTCCACTAAGTCAGTTCTGACTCAGAGACCCTATGAGACAGATTAGAACTGTCCCATAGGATTTTCAAGGCTATAATCTTTGTGGAAGTAGAATGCCACAACTTTTTCCCGCAGAGTGTCTGGTGGGTTCAAACAAGCAAGTTCAGTTTGTAGCCCAGGTCTTAACCACTGCACTATTGGGGCTCTTTGATTCAGTAAAGTGCTTACTATTTCATAAATAATCTCAATAAATAATCACTTTAGGGGTGGATCTTTGTGATTTCTGATACTGTGATAGTCTTTTGTTTCCATGTTATTGTTGATTTTAGGTGTCATTGCCAACTCAAAGCAACCCAACATGACAGAGAAGAGCTTCTCCACAGAGCTTCTAGGCTACAACTTTATGGATACAGATCATCAGGTCTTTTTTCCTGTGAAGTGGCTGGGTAGGTTCGAACCACCAGCCTTTTAGTTAGCAGTTGAGTGCTCAATCATTGTGCCACTAGGGCTAAGGCTCTTACATTCCGAATCTTGCTTATTCAATTCCATTTACCTGTAAGTCTCTAAAATACTCCCTTCCTTTCCAAGTTGTCCCCATCTCCCTAAGAAGCACAACCATCTCTGATCCTGCACACTTCTAAAAACTTTCTTTCAATTCTTCAGTAGATAGTAATCACAATCTCTCAGTGTTTCACTCTATATGACCTTGACTGCATTGTACTACTGTTAAGACCATGCTAAACACTCTATCTTTGATATAATGTGGTATCTCAAACTGATTTTGTCAATTTCTGAAGTTTTTCCCCACATACATGGAAATTGAAATGTTTCATAGTTAGGCTTAAAGCCCTCACATGCTAGCCAGGCTATTGGCATGAGTTAAGAGTGATTTTATTTGATCTTCTTACTGCTCTGTATAGTTTTAAGGATGTGTGGAGAAATTCAGTTGTCTCGTGGAAATAAGAAATCTCTATTGTAATGTATATTAAGACTGATACAAATACTCCAAATTTATTTTCAAATTCATTTCATGAAGAAAATAGTGATTCATTGCATTCTATTCAATAAATTGCACATTTGTTTAAATCTGAAATGTGGGAGGTGTGTTAACAAATTACAGGCATTTGTGGTCAGATTCATGTCAACAAATATGATTCAAATAAACCAAATAGATACATCCCTAGCATATAATTGGTTCCTAGCTTTTCTGATTTATTGAAAACCTAAGCTTGTGTATTATTAACCAATTATTTTCTGTCTTCATTCAGATATGACTGTGTATTCACAGAGATAGGATATAGAAGATGGTTTAACAGTGACCATGGATTTCATAACTTATAAGACAACTAAAATAGCATCACTTCTAGTTTATCCCACTGCTTAATCTGAACTTAACTAAAATTGTTGAGAGATCAGTGGAGATAGCATTCGTTTTCCTCATGGCTCTTTTTGGTGCTTGGATCAGACTTTCTCTTGGACCAACAGACTCTAACACCTCTTCTGGAATTGGTTCCAACTGATGATGAGCTACATCTGGCCTGTGAAATGAAAATAGCAAAACCTTTGATTGAGTCCAAGTTAAGTGGGTCTACATCATCTGCTCAGTCAACTTTTGCCAAGATGAATGATGCTGTGTCAGTGTTCCATAATTTCAGAGGTGGATTTCCCCTTTTTTAAAACAAAGTGTTTTCCTTTACATAAGCAATGAAAGGGGGGAAAAAAAAACTGCTGTGTGTGAAAATGCATTTTGGCTCCTCTATATATTTGGAAACAAAAGCCCTAAAGTATTCCTATTTGAGCCTTTTTTGCTTTCATTGGATCCCGGCCATTCTGGCCCCTATCAAGTTGCACTGTAGCAGTAGAAGTTCTGGAGAAGTGTCTCCTTTTCTTACTTCCTAGTGTCAGAAAAGGCTAAGTAGGAAATAGAATGTGATGGAAAAGGACAGTCAGTAACTTTCAGAGGCTATGAGTAGTTCCTAGTTGTTTAAGTCTCAGCTCAGATTACAACAAACTTACTCTAGAAGGAACACAAAGGGTAGAAGTAAGCAGAGGGAGAGAAGTGGGAATCTTGAAGTTCAGTTTACATATTTTCCCAGTTTTACACACACAAAAGCAATAAACATGAGCTGAAAATGGGTGTTTTTAAAATTTGGGAACTCACTCATTTGTCAAATTCCAGGCGATGGTGGAGCCTGCAGTTAAAATTGCACTGCCTAAAGCCAAGGTTGGATTAAGGTATGGGAGTGTCCTAAACACTGATGGTCTGTAATGCTCCCTCTTCCATTTACTCATGCATTCGTATGTGATATGTGAATATGGTTTATATATATACACACACACATATTAGCTATCCATGAGGTAACTTCTTTCTAAATATAACTATAATACTAGCAAATGGATGCAAAGTGGTGTATGTAATTTTAGCAGAATGAGAAGAACTGGATTATAAAGGTTTTATTGGATGTGGTGTCCTAAAATTTTTACTATATGCTACATTTTCTACTCTGGTAGTGTAGTGCCTAAGGCATCTGACTGCTAACCAGAAGGCTGGTGGTTCAAACTCACCAGCCACTCCTCAGAAGGAAGATGGTGCATTCTACTTCCATAGTGATACTGCCTCGGAGACCCAAGGAAGGGTCGCTTGAGGGCACACAACAACAACACAACAACAACAACATTTTCTACAAAGAGAATACTTCACATATTTTGTGAAATATTGCACAACAAAGAAAATTAATCAGTGAACCTAGTTGTTTCAACAATAAATGTAAAATTCTGTTTCTCTCCCACAACGAAAAATTGACTTTCACCAATTTTATATTAAATAGGTCATACTTCAATTTTGAATCTAGTTTCATAATAAATGTTATAATTATTAAAGAACAAATAAAAATATAATGAAAGAAAATATAATGATCAAAGAACCAATTATTACAACAAATTACTATATTTTATTTCTAGATAGATCTTTCATCTCTAACATGTTATAGTTAAAAATATTTCTTGCCAGTTTTTGCTCTTATAATTTCTCAATATTTTATCAAAATTAAGCTACCAAACAAAAGCTACTTCCATACATAATAAGGATGATGAATAGAAGCTTTCTTGAATCATTGTATGCTGAATATTTTGAGTCTCTTTAGGGACAAAAATGGGCCTTCTGTTGTGAAGTTTGTGAAATATGCATAAAAATATGCATAAATTTCAACATTTGGAAATATGCTTTGTATTTCATCTTCTATTATGGAATCATACATGTCACATGAGTAAAATTTGTCTTTCCAGAATCTGTAAACTTAGTTCTCATGTAAGAATGAAATTGTCACTTCTCTGCAAAGATTTGTACTTAAGTCATTGCATAAGCCTGAATTGATTTCTGGGATGCCTTCATGCATTCTTCATCAGGTAGATCCACATTGTTTAAGAAGGAAAATCTGTTTGAAAGAACTTCCTACGCTTTTACCCTTCTTTAAATGCAAGATTCAAGTATCTCAATGATGGTGCACTATGTGGTTATGTGAAATTGATCTCTGGCACTCAGTGTTACTTCTAGAGCACTTTGATCATTTACTCGTTCCTTTCTAATGCTCCTGCAATGGTGAACTACTTGATAATCAGTATTTGGAAATATTTGTTTTGATTTGTGTTAAAAATTTTCAAAATCTTCTTTTAAATTAACTAAATACTCTGTTAATGATGGCTGAGATCTGTGCACATCTTTAAATCTACTTCTGAATCTTGGAGAGCTTGACTCACCAGATAAAAGCACTGCAATGTATTATTCTACGTAACCAACAGAGATACATGCTCTAATGTCTGCGTTTTGTTAACAATGTTTTCAGCTTCTCTTTTGGAATCTCCTTTTTATGCCTGGCCTTCAGCAATATTTTCTAAGGCATCTAGAATCTGAGTGTATGATTCCAGGATTGCACTCACTGTTATAACATGCACTTCCCAACATGTACTAGAAAGACATTTTAATACTCACTCATTGCCTAAACATGTTTTAAGAATTGTTCATTGGTGAGTAGAGACAGCAAAAAATGTGGAGAGTAACTGAACAATAGAAAAAAATCAATTGCTTTTGGACAAAAATCTACTGCACTACATTCTACAGGATGAAGTTAATGTATAGCACATGGTATGAAAATGGCATGTTCATTACTTTCTAAAATTTTCTGTTGCATGCCTTTAAGATGCCCTGACATATTGGCAGCATTGCCATAGGACTAGCCTCTACACTTAGAAAAATCAATTTTGCAAATTTCACATAATTAATGAACTGTTTGATTTGCAATTTCTTCAACAGAATGACTTTTTAAGCCAGTAAATATGAGAAATAGCTTGAGAGGTTTCCCATTTGTTAGAGATACAGTACTTAAAACCATACTTAACTGATCTGTATGAGAAAGATCAAGAGTGGAATCTAGAGATAAACAGAAATATGGAGCTATACTTATTTCACTGAAAATAGTTAATCAAACTTTATCACTTACTAAAGTTTATTAATCTTCATATGTGTTTTTGACAATACAATGGGTTGTCCTTTCCTATGTTACTATATGTTAAGATGTGACCTGCTAAAAATGGATCAAACTAAGACAAGTTGAGGTAAACAAAACATTTTTGTTTTGTGGGGACCCAAACACTTCAGTTCTTCATTGAAAAAGATAGTTCACATTCAGTGATTGTTATAATGACAGCAACAATGTGTTGCAAAACGGTTTTCCATTACTGACATTCTTCATTAATTTGAGTTACCATTCATGAGTTAAGTTAAATCAAGGCTTTGGCTTAAATATGACAACATACAGTCTGTAAATTGAACTGTTTTCATGTTGATCAATCATATTCGAGTTGCACCAATCACTAAATTCATCCATTGCAAATCAAGAATTAAATGATTTAGTACTCAATAGTTTGTAAACAAAACGATATAAAGAGCTCACTGATGGAGAATAAAGTAGTCACTCCATCTTAATAATTTTCACCATTAGCTTTGCACCTTAGAAATATATTCTGGCTACAGAACTTTGTCTGTTTACAGTCCAGAAAATTTCGACACAGATTTTCAAATGGTCCACTGTGATATTAACACTCACTGGCTCTCTTTCAACCCAATAATTCACATCATTTAGAAGAAAAGTTATTCCACAGAGTAAGATTGGTATTTTTGTTATTTATGGGGTCTGAAGATGTGACAATTTCAGATTTTAAAGTAATTCCACTTTCTACACCATTATTAATTTTTTTACTACAGCAAGGAATGGAAGCAGAATTTGGGAGAAATTCTGTTATGTTCGTATCGCTATTAGTAATTTTAGCACTAGAGTACTAGTACAACCATTTGCACATATTAAACTCAATCGTTCAATGGAAGATTGTCTTCTTTGATTCATTATGTTTTAAAAAGGAAGTTATTTTGGAATAGTATTTAGTATTTACAAATTCTTTTCTTTTATCTTCTGTGAGCTTTCATTTTTGCTCTCCACTTAGTTGCTGCCATTTCATTTTACTGGGATATAAAATTATGTTGCTTTTTTAAATTTGGCTCTGCTGTAGAAAATAAATTTGAATAATTGAGAATAGACAAAATTTATAAAATAAATAAAATTTTATTCAAATTTGAACATTAAAATAACAATTTATATTTGAATAAATAAAAAAATGGTTTCAAATATGTTATTTTCTTCTAGTCTGACACAGTCAAAAGAAATAGTACTTACAAGACAGTTGGAAATAACTGTCGATGTTTGTTAGCCAGCCCTTTACAGGTGTCCATAAGTATTTTTTTGTCTTGAAATAATGCTTAAAAATTTGTGCACTCATTTTGTGTCCTTTGATGCTGCATCTTTACAGTTCATTGCTGATACCTGACAAAGGTGAGAGTGATTGCAAACAGCATGATACAAATACAAGGGTATGCTTAAACTGAATACATGTTTTGGTTCGCTTTGAACAGGATCAGATGTCACAAGTCACATGATTATTATAGTGTCTGTGGTGTGTTCTTGTGTGGTCATCAAGAGAGAACTGAATATGAGGTTATATCTAATTGACTGGAAATGAAAAGGAAAATATAATTGTTAGTGTATACAAAATTTATAAAATGATCTCTTCTCCCCACCCACCCCCGGTGTGGGTCAGTTCCCTCCCACTACTGTGCTTGCTTTTCCTTGTGTCCTGTCTCTTAGCATCTTTGAGTCTTTGCTTTGGACAACATATGTCCCTGTTTTGTTGATGCTTTAATCATGTGCTTACTTTGTTTCTTGGGTAACCTAGCCCTGCCTAAACCCCATTTCAGGCCAACTTGATCTCCATGGAGAGAGAGGGAGATTAGGGATTCTCCAGCAAGAGTTGCTAATGCATCACAGTAAGAATGTTTGGAGACAGTTAAATGAATGTGTTGTGGTTTTGGAGTTACTGGTATAACACACGTAACTTTAGATTCCACCAATTCATGATGTAAATGAAACCACATTGACATCAATTTTCATATTCTGTCAGCTTGATGGCACCCATTGGACTAACTGTAGGCCTTCCATCTCCATGAAGTTTTTTTATATCATTTATGGGATATTGGGCATATTCACATCAACTATTGCCAATTCATAATCTAGGTTTTTACTTACTGGTTCTATGTTCTTATACAGTTTTTTTAAAAATCCCCTATATCAGTTTTCTCTTTTTCTTCTGATCAATTAATTTTATCCTTAGACAATCTATAAGGATTTCTTCAGTTATCTTGTAATGTCTCATCTGTCACAGTAATATTTAAAACTAAATATCGCCTTCTGTCATTTGTCTTAATTTTACTGAATTCACTTATATCCATTTTATTATCCCTTCCATACTGTGTCCAGTATTAAATTATCTAGCAACAACACAGATCTAAAAGTAGACCTGAGAAGTCAGTGGATTGAGCCACAGGTAACTAGATAATGAGCTACAGGCTGATTCAACATGGTTTTAAAAATGTTTAAAAATTGCTTAGTATGTTTATGGATGCAAATATGTATATATATATATACATCCATAGACATACTAAGCAATTTTCAATAATATTATATATACAAATACACACATACACATGTATATATAAGCTAAAACATGTTAAATTCATACAACCATTGAAGGACAGAGTAGAACTATTCATAGGTTTTCCGAGGCTATAATCTTTATGGAAGCAGACTGCTACATCTTTCTCCCGTGGAGTGGCTGATGGGTTCAAACCACAGATCTTTTATTTATCAGCAGAGTGCTTTACCCACTGGGCCATCAGTTGTCCTAAATACATTGACAAATATAAATGTATTTTTTAAATAGTAATTAAGTTGAAGAAATAAAAACAAAAGTCATCATTGGAACCAATCAAAAGCAGAACTGACAATGCAGAAAGTAGACCCATTAATATAAAGGATAAACTTGAAATACTTTCTTAAGGCTTAGAGGAAAAGTCAAAAAAAAATGAAAATGATGGGAAAATTATTTATGATACAGCCAAGAGAGTCAACATACAAACAATAATAGTTTTGAAGAAGAAAGGACAAATTAATATGAATAATTATGGTAAAATGCTGGAAATATTTTCTACTCTGAAAAAAGACATTGAAAGGCTTCATTGTGAAACAAGTAACATTAATGAGAAGCAAAAAAATACCAAAATATTTCCTTGTGAAAATTCTGGATATCGGAGAAAAGGAAAATATTCTTTAAGGATTTATGTAGTAAAAATAGCTTACCTATAAAATAATTAAATCACATTACCTAACATCTCATCTGAAATACATGGTGGCAATAAAATCAACTGACATTTATAGACCGTAGGTAGGGAAAAGTTAACTCTATAAATTAAATACTACATACATTGCAGCAAAGACATCAAGAGTCCATAAGGTCAGAAAATAAAACAGCCATGCACTTTCACAACTGATATATGAAGGCAACCTCCAACTTACCCAAACTAAATAAAAATTAAATAATAAAAAATTAGAGAGTTAAAAAGTCTTGGATTTGAAATGTAAAAACAGCTAAACAGGCTGTATAAATTATTATTATAAATGTCATTTGAAAGCTTAACACAATAAATAAACAGTGAACAATAGCAACTATGATGAATGTACTCCTCAAAACAGTAAAACATATGAGACCAAAGGGAAGCTTTTGCCCAGAAATAAAGTTCAGAAGCCAGAAAGGGGCAGGAAAGACTGGTGAATGGAAATAAGGAACCCAGGGAGGAAGTGGGAAGAGTGCTGTTACATTGACGGGATTGCAACTAACTTCATGAAACCAAATGTATATAAATAGTTGAATGGAAAACTATTTTGGTCTGTAAACTTTCACCCAAATCACAATAAAATGTTCAAAAACATAAAAATCCCAAATCTTAGAAATAAAAAACCAGGATAACAAGAATGAAGTCAAAGGTATTTACCATGATAAAAAAAAATATGTTGCAAGAAGCCATCGAGTTGGCTCCAACTATGTACAACAGAATGAAACACGGCCCAGTCCTGTGCAGTCTTCACAGTCCTTGCTATGTTTGAGCCCATCATTGCAGCCACTGTGTCAATCCATCTATTTGAGGGTCTTCCACTTTTTTGCTGACCCCCTACCAAGCATGATATCCGTCTCCAGAGGATGGTTCCTTTTGACAACATGACCAAGATAGGTGAGACAAAGTCTGGCCATTCTCACTTCTAAGGAGCATTCCAGCTGTGCTACCTCCAGGACAGATTTGTTCATTCTTCTGTCAGTCCATGGTATATTCAGTATTTTTTCTAACACCACAATTCAAAGACATTTTCAGTATTCTTCATTCATTCATTGTCCAGCTTTCACATGCATATGAGGTGGTTGGAAATACCATGGCTTGGGAGCTCTGGTGGCATAGTACTTAAGGCATTTGAAGATTAAACAGAAGACTGGCTGTTCAAACCCACCAGCCACTTCTCGGAAGGAAGACTGGACAATCTACTTCCATAATGCTATCACCTCAGAAACCAGACTGGGCAATCTACTTCCATAGTGATATTGCCTCAGAAACCTAAGGAAGGATGGCTATGAGTTGGATATGATTCGATGGCAGTGAGTTTGGTTTTGGTTTTTGGTAGGTTAGGTGCACCTTAGTCTTCAAAGAGACCTTTGCTCTTCAACATTTTAAAGAGGTCTTTTGCAGCAGATTTGTCCAGTGCAATACGATATCTGATTTCTTGACTGTTGCTTCTATGGGTGTTGATTATGGGTCCAAGTAAAATGAATTCTTTGATAACTTCAATCTTTTCTCCAGTTATTTTGATGTTGCTTATAAATCCAGTTGTACGAATGTTTGTTTTCTTTATGTTGAGGTGCATGTAATCCATACTGAAGACTGTAGTCTTTGATCTTCCACAGTAAGTGCTTCGAGTCTTCTTCACTTCCAGCAAGCAAGGTTGTGTCATCTGCATATGGCAAGTCTTTAATGAGTCTTCCTCCAATCCTGATGCTGCATTCTTTTTCATATGATCCAGCTTCTCAGATGATTTTCTCAACATACAGATTGAATAAGTGTGATGAAAGGGTGCAACCCTGACACAAACCTGTCCTGATTTTAAACCCTCGTTCTATATAGGTTCCTCATGAGCACACTTAAGTGTTCTGGAAATCCTATTCTTTCCAATGTTATCCATAATTTGTTATGATCCACACAGTCAAATGCCTTTGCCTAGTCAATAAAACACAGGTAAATATATTTCTGATATCCTTTGCTTTCAGCCATGACCCATCTGACATCAGCAATGATATATATCCCTCATTTCACATCCTCTTCTGAATCCAGCTTGAATTTCTGAAAGTTCCCTGATTTTAAACACTAATATATATTTTTTAGTCAATTAATAAATGTATCTTTTAAGAAGGGAGTTTAGCCTATTTATATTTTTTATTCCTGCCATCCCTGGAGTATATTGACAGGGATAAAAAATATAAATAGGATGAACTCCCTTTCTAAAAGACACAATTTATTAATTGACTGAAAAATATGTTGTTGTTGTTGTTGTTATGTGCCGTCGAGTCGGCCCCGACTCATAGCGACCCCTCCTTGGGTTTCCGAGGCAGTATCACTACGGAAGTAGGATTGCCCAACCTGTTAGTGTTTAAAAAAACCTGAATTCAAACTCAATTCATTTTTGCTGCAAGTCTCATCTGTAAACTAAGAATTAAAAATAAGTAATTAAATGGGTAGTACTTATAATTAAAAAGAAATCTATAAGGTATATAGAGGAATTTCTGAATCACAATCAATGCTCAATAAAGGTTAATTGCTATTGTTACGAATGATTATTTAATTATTATGTATTCCTTACAAAAGAAGCATATAAAATAAAACCAGAAGATTTATAATTCTGTATTATTTTATATGCCAGGCAAACACAAACATACAAATAAAATTAGGGATAGAAATATTTTTGTTAGAGAAACAGTATGGCCTAGTTTCGTGGAGCCCTAGGGCTTCCCCGGGGCCCACTCTAAGGGAACTATGAACCTGAAAGAGATAGAGGTCTAGAAGTTAAAGGTACAGCACCTTGTACATGAAGTATATAAAAAATTAATGCACATATCAACAAGCACAGCCCACCAACCCAACCCACGTCCCCCGCCCCAAAAAAAGAAATCTCATTGACATAAAGCCCGGGACATTGGAGAACTACTTTAATCACCACCTTTTTTAAAAAAAGAAAATGTTGTTCTTGTTAGGTGCCGTGGAGTCAGCTCTGACTCATAGTGACCCTAAGTTCAATAAAATGAAACTCTGCCCGGTCCTGTGTCAGCCTCACAATCTTTGCCCTTGCTATACCCGAGCCCATTGTTGTAGCCACTAGATCAATCCATCTCATTGAGGGCCTTTCCCTTTTTCTCTGAACTTCCACTTTAAAAAATAAAAATAGTTTATTTTTGACAACCAGCAACTGACATAAAACAATTTTCATTTTTAAAGTCAACTTTGTTCTTTGTCAGTCTTTTCCTTGGATCATGAATACAGCAAGTGTCCCCCCTCAAAAAAAAATTCAAACTATGAAGACCTGTACGTACAGCTTTTAAAGTGTTTCTCCCAACCACTACAAGGCCTCTGAAGATGACACACTTATTGTGGTTCAGTGAATTACTTGGATGGCTTTTCTAGTCATGATCTTTGTGATTTCTGCCAGATTATTGGGTGGAACTATGCAAATGTAAGGAACTTATGTCCTACGAAGGTCTTTGGACAGCTTGTGAATAGTGTAAATAAGGTACACAGCACCCTTGGGGGGTTATTGTTGTTATTAGGTGCCATCAAGTCAGCTCTGATTTATAGCAACCCTATGTACAGTAAAACAAAGCACTGCCTGTCCTGTGCCAGCCCCACAATCCTTGCTATACCTGAGCTCATCATTGCAGCCACTGTGTTGAAGGCCATCCCCTTTCTCGTTGACTGTTCACTGTACCAAGTGTTTTGGTTACCTAGTGCCACTCTGACAGGAATATACCACAAGTGGTATATTAACCATTTGTTATGGGATGGCTTAAACAAACAGGAGCTTATTCTTACAATTTGGAGGCTTTAAGTCCAAATTCAAAGTGCCAAGCTCTAGGGTTTGGGTGAAAGCCCCTCAGCCTTGGGCTTCAGCTCTGCCTCCACCTCCTGGCCCACTGAAGCTAGAGGTTTTTCTTCACTCAGACAGTTGCTGGCTGCTGACGCTGTCAAGCCTAAGGCTGACAAGTAAAAAGGCACAGTCCCAATGTTACCAAATCACAACAGCAGGCCATTACTGAAGTCCATTGTAAGTCCCAAGTTTGGCAGAGCATGGCAGTCTGCTGAATAATGACACAGCTACATGCACGGTTCAAGCGTGCCATACACTAGAGACCATTCCCAAAACTGTTTTTTATATACGGGAAGCAGACCACATACCCAAAGGTAGCTACTCAGCTGCTTCCAGTAGATCTCACCACGGAGTTGATTACCAGTCTCATCATGGGGAATACTACATCCAGCTGCCCAGCCACTCAACCAAACCCAGCCAAGTTGACACACAAACCAACCTACCATACCAAGCATGATATTCTCCAGGGAATGGTCCCTTCTGACAGCATGACCAAATTAGGTCAGACAAAGTTTGGCCATTCTCACTTCTTCCAGGACAGATTTGTTAGTCATTCTGGCAGTCCATGGTACTCTTAGCACTCTTTGCCAACATGACAGCTCAAAAGCATCAACTCTTCTTCAGTCTTCCTGATTCGTTTCCTAGCTCTCACATGCATATGAGGCTATTGAAAATACCATGGCTTGGGTTAGGTGCACCTTAGGCTTCAAAAAGAGTTTTTGCTCTTCAGCACTTTAAAGATGACTTTTGCAGCAGATTTGCCCAGTTCAATATGTCATCTGATGTCTTGACTGCTGCTTTCATTGGTGTTGATAATGAAATCAAGTAATACGAAATCTTTGACAACTTCAATCTTTTCTCCATTTATTGTGATACTGCTTATTGGTCCAGTTTTGAGGATTTTTGTTTTCTTTATGTTGAGATATAATCCATACTGCAGACTTTAGATTTTAATCTTCTTCAGTAAGTGTTTCAAGTCATCCTCACTTTTAGCAAGCAAAGTTGTGTTGTTTGCTTATCTCACATTGTTAATGAGTCTTCCTCTAATCTTGATACCACGTTCTTCTTCATATAGTCTAGCTTCTCAGATTATTTGCTCAGCATACAGATTGAATAAGTATGGTGAAGGGATACAGCCCTGATACCCTCCCTTCTTGATTTTAAACCATGCAGTATCCTCTTGTTTCGTTCGAACAACAGCCTCCTGGTCTATGTGCAGGTTCCTCATGAGCACAATTAACTGTTCTGGAATTCTCATTCTTCTCAATGTTATCCACAATTTGTTATGATCCCCACAATCACATGCTTTTGTATAGTCAGTAAAACACAAGTAAACATCTTTCTGGTGTTCTTTGCTTTCAGCCAAGATTCTTCTGACATCAGGAGTGATATCCCTAATTGCACATCCTCTTCTGAATCCAGTTTGCATTTTGGGAAGTTCTCTGTCAATATACTGCTGCAACCATTTTTGAATTATCTTCAGTAAGATTTTACTCGCATGTAATATTAATGGTAATGTTCAACAATTTCCACATTCTATGGGATCACCTTTCTTTGGAATGGGTACAAATATGCATCTCTTCCAGTCAGTTGGCCAGGTAGCTGTCTTCCAAATCTCTTGGCATAACCAAATGAGTGCCTCCAGTGCAGCATCTGTTTGTTGAAACATCTTAATGGGTATTCTGCCAATTCCTAGAGCTTTGTTGTTTGCCAATTCCTTCAGTGCAGCTTTGACTTCTTCCTTCAATACCATTGATCATATGTCACCTCCTGAAATGGATGAACAGCAACCAATTCCTTTTGGTACAGTGACTCTGTGTATTCATTCCATCTTCTTTTGATGTTTCCTGTACCGGTCAAAATTTTACCCATGGAATTTTTCCATATTGCAACTCGAGGCTTAAATTTTTCTTCAGTTCTTTCAGCTTGAGAAATGCTGAGCATGTTCTTGCCTGTTGAGTTTCTGACTCCATGTCTTTCTTTGCACATTTAATTATAATAATTGACTTTGTCTTCTTGAGCTGCTCTTTGAAATCTACCTTTCAACTCTTTTATCTTGTCATTTCTTCCATTTGCTTTAGCTACTTTCCATTCAAGGGCAATTTTCACAGTCTCTTTTGACATTGATTTTTGTCTTTTCTTCCTTTCCTGTGTTTTTAATGACCTCTTGCTTTCCTCACAGATGATGTTCTTGATGTCATCCCACAATTCCACTGGTTTTCAGTCATTGGTGTTCATTGCATCAAATCTATTCTTTAGATGGTCTCTAAATTCAGGAAGGATATAATTAAGGTCATATATTTGCTCTCGTGGACTTGTTTTGTTTCCAGCTTCAACTTCAACTTGCATATGAGCATTTGATGGTCTGTTCTACAATCAGCTCCTGGCTTTGTTTTGGCTGAAGAGATTGAGCTTTTCCATCACTTCTTGACACAGATGTAGTCAATCTGACTCCTGTGGTGAAGTCCATGTATAGAGCAGTTGTCCTTTATGTTGCTGAAAAAAAAGGTTATTTCAATAAATGAGTCATTGGTCTTGCAAAATTCTATCATGCAATCTCTAGCATTAATTCTATCACCAATGCCATATTTCCCAACTACCAGTGATTCTTCTGTGCTTCCAACTTTTCCATTCCAATCACCAGTAATAATCAACACATCTTGCTTGCATGTTTGATCACTTTTAGACTGCAGAAGTTGGTGAAAATCTTCCATTTCCTCATCTTTGGCTGTGGTGGTTGGTGTGTAAATTTGAATAATAGTAGTATTAACTGGTCTTCCTTGTAGGCATATGGATATTATCCTATCACTGACTGCATTGTACTTCAAGATACATCTTGATACATCCTTTGTGATTATGAATGTCATGACATTCCTCTTCAATTTGTCATTCCTGGCATAGTAGATCATATGGTTGTGTGATTCAAAATGGCTAAAACCAGTCCATTTCAGTTGACTAATATCTAGGATATCGATCTTTACGCTTTCCATTTATTTTTGACAACTTCCAATTTTCTTAGATTCATAGTTCATACATTTCATGTTCCAATTATTAATGCATGTTTGCAGCTGTTTCTTCTCATTTTGAGTCATGCCACATCAGCAAATGGAAGTCCTGAAAGCTTTACTCCATCCATGTCATTAAGGTCAGCTCTACTCTGAGGAGGCAGCTCTACCCCAGTTGTATTTTGAGTGCCTTCCGACCTGAGGGGCTCATCTTCTGGCACTGTATTGGGCAATGTTTCAGGGCTATTTATAAACTTCCAGTAATATATCAGGCAGTATTTCACTGTTATTTATTATGTTTTCACTGGCCAATTCTTTGAGAAGTGGATGGCCCTTTCCTTCTTCCAAGTCTGTCTTAGTTTGAAAGCTCCACTGAAACATGTCCCTCACGGGTGACTCTGTTGGTATTTAAAATACCAGTGGCATAGCCTCCAGCCTCATGGCAAAAATGGGTGGGACCATTTAAATAAGGTGCATAAAAATCTAATGTGAGGATTGGTTACTTTTGTCATTCTGCTTGGCTTAAAATGAGTCTTTCTAGAGATAGCAGAGGGAAATTCTCACTGCCACCAAGAGAGAAGATTCAGAGGTTGAGTAGAGGAGGTAGAGTGGAGCGTGTCCTTGGACACAAGATCCCTCCACTGGACCTCCTTGGCTAAGATGCTCATCAGAGAGACTCCCACCTGGTAGAGGGAGGCCCACCCAGCAGGGAGATGTCTGGCCAGCAGAGGAACCA
Source organism: Orycteropus afer afer (assembly GCF_000298275.1). Taxonomy (NCBI): domain Eukaryota; kingdom Metazoa; phylum Chordata; class Mammalia; order Tubulidentata; family Orycteropodidae; genus Orycteropus; species Orycteropus afer. The sequence continues at coordinate 4,753,877 of NW_006921839.1, read as the reverse complement.
ACAGGCATGAGACAGAGTGTGGGCTAACTTGGCCCAAAGAGCAAGAAAACTGAGTGTCTTTGAGCAGGAGACTTGCTGGCAGAGTGGGTTGCACCAATGTGTACCTATAGGCAGGGCTAAAAGAGCTTTGTAACACTTGCCCAAACAGGGCAGAAACCAGGCCTAGAGGCCAAGAGCAAGAGAGGCAAGCCTGAGGGCAAAACAGAGGGGACACTGACTGTCTTGATCAAAGAATTGCATCCTGAGAGTGTGCCTGAACCTGAATTATAGCCTGTTTCTCTAATAAACTCCATAATCATGAGTATTGTCAGTGCGTTCTATGTGGTCATTGCAATGAATTATTAAACCCAGCAGAGAAGAAGGATGGTGTCAGAGTTGGTAAAAAGGCTGGAGGGTGGTGGCATGTGTGGCCTCTTAGGAATAAGCCTTGGGCTGCTGATGGTGATTCTGTCTCCCTCTTGTGAAGTTAGAGGAGGTCAGAATGTGCCACCTCCATGCCCTTTTAGCAGTTACTGTGCTCTAACAGGCAAGTTAGAAATGACAACCTACACTAAAACCAAGCTGTATTGTTCTGCCTATAGGAAACTCAACTGTTTTCTGAGGTAGAATTTCTGTGCAGGTTATCCTAGGCCTTGAGAATATAGTGCTGTGCCAGGGATGCTGTTGCACTGAGGATGTCTGGAGACTCATACTGAAAGCTGTACTTTGTCTGGATGTTATCAAGAATCTGCTATAGCTCCTCATCTTCAAACCACCTTTTCAGGCTGGGATCAGAGTTTTGTACTCCTCAGAAGTCTCTGGGCAAAGATTGGCTCAATAGGCCAACTCACAAGCTTTTTCTGGAACAACAGGCAGTAGACACTGGCAAATGTTTATCCATTTTCAAATAAGTGAAAGGGTCTGTGTAGTTTAAAGTTTTCATGAAGACTTCCCAGAGTTTCTATTCATCTTCTACACTCATTCTGTTCCTTTCAGTGCTCTAGAAGTGTATGAACTTCTACAATTGAAAAGTGTTTCACCTATTTCAAACTCTTTGGGAAAGATCAACTGTGACACTTCCTCCTCCACATCTCTGGCAGTGCACACAGCATACTCTAATTAACTTTTTTTGTGTTTCAGTTTTCTCATCTACAGAATGCGTTAATATTACCAAGTGTTATTTTGTGGATTATTTCTAATACTGAATGTAAAATGCAGGATACAACAATAACCTTAGGTATCCAACAGCTACTGGTTTCCTAAGTAGCTCCCTTACATTAAAGATTGAATGGCTGACTTCTCACAGTTGCCAGATTATATAATCATCCTCCCTTATCTGTAATTCCAGTGCATCATTTCCTGCACTTTCAGGAAATAACATATCTTCATCTTTGCCTAAACTAAATGTCTGACAAAAATAACTCACAAAGACATACCGATGCCAAGCAAAAATGGATGGTAGGTCATTTCAAGTTTGTGATCATCTATTGACAGAGTATAGTGAAGTCATTCTTTCTTCTTGTCTGCGGCGTATTAGTTCTCTTCAGTCTTGAAATGCTCTGTCTCAGTAAAGTGTTTGGATACTCTCTTCTTCAAATCAACATTCAATTGTACTAAAACAAATAAACAAATAAATAATCCTTAACTTTCTTATTGCAGCTAGCTTATTTTATGGGGAAAGAGATTTACACGCATACTCTGACCCTCAAGCTCTCTAGTAAAAATATGTATTTGTGTGTGTGTGTGTGTGTGACACCAAGCACTGAGGACGGTAAGAACCCCTCACCCTCTGCCACCAGTGACACCAATGATCTATACCTGATACTCAATGTATTGTGCATATAGTAGGTTGCAGTGGTAGAATGGTGAAAACAGAGAAAGATAGAAATAAGGAAAAAGTAAAGGAGGAATTTTATTATTTGCCCAGCATTTCCTTTTTTTCTCCAAAAGAAAACCATATTGCTTCAAATAAGGAGATGCCTGCCTTAATATTCATGCATATTTTTATACCCATCTTGCAAAACATTTGTGGGACCAGCCACCCTTTAGAAATTTAAGAGTGTGTGTAAATTACTGTCTTCTTTGTATGTGTTTAGCCCTTGTTATTACATCACAGACTTATTTTGCTATTTATACTTTCCTCAAAAAGAGTAACCCATTTTGTACTGAAGCCTTACACACATACCTCATATACAACGGTAGTTATTCAACCTGCATTTGTTAACATGGCTAATAAAAATAACATTAACATTTAAATAGCAGGGAGATAGCAACATTGTGAGTTCAAGAAAGCTCCAACAATGCAGAAAAGGCACAGTCAAGAGTTAAAAATGATGCTAAGAGGTGCATCCCGGTGTTTTGATCTGAGAATTTCTCCATGGTATTTATCTGTGAAACAAGAATTAAAAATCCTTCATCCTTTCTTCAGCTAGTTTCTGCTTTGATTTTCAATTTGCTAATATGACTCTTTAGATTATTTATCTACATGATACCAAACATCCAGATGAAAATCAAAACATTCAGTTAATCATTTAGCTGTTTACTAATATACATTTGGCATCACTTAGAAAAACGGAATTTAAAATCATTATTTAGACTTTCAGTTTTTATTCATATATTTGGAAATATTTAGGCATAATCACAGTTACAAGAAAAGCTTGGTCTGATTAGTAATTGCCTTTTCCTTTATTTGATGTTATGACTCTGTTAACAAAAGCTTTTTGTCCTGCTGTGTTTATTTTTCCTGATTGTTAAATTATAAGCTTCATTCCCCTTTAATGGTTTTCTTGAACTGTGACCTAAGTATATTTCCATCAATGCTTTGATTCTTCTTACTTCCATTTCAGCTTTCCTAGATCAGGGACATGAATATATTTTCTATGCATTTTGTGACTTTTCTTTTTCAATCTATTTGATTCAATACTATATAAGAATGAATTGAAGTGATTTAAATTCCTAAATTGAAAATGAAGTAAGACAGATACACTAAATATTTTCAATTTCAATCAGAAGACGTTAGAGAAAGCAGAGAGAAGAATGAAGCAGGTGTCTGGGATGTGTGAGTTATAATAATCAGGCACCAAGTTTCCTAAGAACAGAGGATAAAAGAAATCATTGAGCTGAGGGATAGGAGTTGAATGATACAGTTCTTACTGTCTGTGTAATGAGCCATGCAAGTCCATCTAGGGCAAAGGTACCAAACCTTATGTTTTTTCTGTCCTAATACAAGCAAAAAACCAAGTCATTCACGAGCATCACTCATTATGCTCATTCTGACTCATAGTGGCCCCCATTGGGTTTCCAAAGCTGTAAATCTTTATAAAAGCAGACTGCCTCATTCTTCTTCCACAGAGCAGCTGCTGGGTTCAAACCACTGACCTTTTGGTTAGTAGCCAAATGCCCCAACCACACTACCACCAGAACTCCTTCTAATATAACCAGCAGTCCCTAAAAACTCACTGGCATTGAGTCGATTCTGATTCACAGTGACCTTATACAACAGAGTAGAACATAGAGTAGAACTAAATCTTTATAGAAGCAGAATGCATCATCTTTCTCCCATGGAGTAGCTGGTGAGTTTGAACGACTGACCTTTTGGTTAGCAGCTCGATGCTTTAACCCCAGTGCCACCTTGTGTGCTCAACAGGTATCTGAAAGATTGGAGGTTCTAGTCCACACAGAGATGCCTCAGAAGATAGGCCTGATGACCTCCTTCTGAAACATCAGCTGTCAAAAACTCTGAGGAACACAGTTCTACTCTGACACACAAGGGTTGGCCATGAGTAAGAGTCAACTCCACAGCAATTGAAGTGGGCTGGGATATAACCAATGGCTTCAACACACTCTCACCAGTAACTGGGTATTGCTCATCATGCTCATTACGAAAGGATGGGCATCCTATCAGCCCACTTCCCCACTCACCTCCCAGCCTACTTTCTAACCCACCACAAGGAAAAAAAAAAAAAAATCCACGTTCTCACTTCTATATGGAATTAATTGCATAAACAATTCTGTAATACTGTCCAAGTATTTTTTTTTCTTTCTGATAATTTAATTAAATCCAGGGATAACTCATAAAAGAAGTTAGTACTTTTCACGTATCAACATTTACTTTGTGCCAGATGAGCTGAAGCTTTCCATATGTTGTCTCATTTAGTTCCCAAAATGTACTTGTGAGCAAGCACTTATTATTAAATCCATTTAATTGTTAAAGAACCTGAGCCTTCTACCTGGCCCAAGGTCACAGCTGGAAGCTGGTAAGTGGTACAGCAGGTGCTAGTTAGTAGTCAGAGGCCTTAAACCAAAAAAAAAAAAAAAATCCCAACAGACACTACCATTGACTCATAGTGACCCTCATTGGGTTTCCAAGCTGCTAAATCTTTATGGAAATAGATTGCACCATCTTCCTTCTATGGAGCACCTGGTGGGTTTGAACCACTAACCTTCTGGTTAGCAGTCAAATGCCTTAGGCACTTCGCCACCAGAGCTCCTTAAGGTGGAGCCTTGGAGTCTATACAGCATCTCTGGGGAGTGGTTCAAGTATGCCCTATATTCCAGTGTATTGACTTGGCAGACATCATGCTTCTTTTCTTGAGTCCACTAAAGATTTTTTAAACATTTTAAAACACAATTTTAAAAAAGTTTACTTAACTGTGTAGAGCTCTCGCTATCTATCACAATATTCTAAGCATTTTATACCTATTATATCCTCAAACAGCCTAGAAGTTTGTATTATTTTTATTTGTACTGCCCAGATTAGGAAACCGGGAAAGAACCGGAATGGAGACAGAGCAGTTTGGCTTCAGAGGTTGTGCTTTTATATCAGTAGATGTTTCTGGGAGTCATTTGGTTTCTAAGAAAGTAGACAGTAAAGACTTTTTGGAATGGGTAAGCTTTCCTTGGGAGGTTTGTTAGTGAGGCAGGAATAGCTGCCTTGATGGGCCACAGAACAACTGCACAACACTTGTTTGGGGGTGCCTCAAGGCTGTGTTCAAGACAAATAAAAGGGACTAGTTTCATGGTCTGCAGAACACCAAAATGACCAAAACTTCTCCCTAACTTTCTTAACAAACATTTAGTTACCAGTTATGGGTTAGGTAGCACTTCACAGCCTCTCCCACAAAGTGTTCTTTTCCAGGGTAGGAAAACAGATGAACAAACAGAAAAACAACTTAGGACTTTAATCAAGCTTGAAAAAGCCAGGGAAGTAAAATATCCCTCAAGTGAAAATAATAATCATCGACCTTATAGTTTTATCACCTAAGTTTCGATAACTAATAAAATGCATTACAATGTTTTGCGTCTGTTGCTAAAATTTTGCTCTGTGTTTCTTCCTTTTCTCAGTTACATTCAACATCCAATCACTGGGGCTTTACAATATACCTCTTTTGACTTTGCATCCCCAGAACCTAGGAGGTGCTGGTACAAAGCAGGAGCTCCATGAATGTTTACTTAATTGAATTAAATGCCAAGAATATAATTTACCCTGTGATTAAAAAAAAAATAGGAAGGATGCTAAAATGTGTATTCGCGGCTCTAAGGTTGCTCCCAAACCACCTGATCTCTGACATTGTCTTTCAGGCAATGTTTCAGGCAACGTTTCAAATTTCAAGTGAAGATTGATTATGAAATTAAATGATAGCGTTAGTGGAAAGACTAACTTATTGAATCACAACATCTAAAATGGAATTTGGAGACCCTACAATTCAGTGGTTTGTCTTAGCCACCAAAGCCTTTTTTTTTTTTTTCCATACAAAATTTGATACAGAATTCCAAGGGGTTAATCAGCTAAATGTAGCTGATGGGGTACATGGAAATTTCCCTGGGATTCTAAGGAGCATCATTGTTTTAAACAAATTTATTCACTGTACAGTTGAGAAGAGTAAGGCCAAATGAGATGAAAACATTTGACCTAAATTTGGTACTTAGGTGAAGAGTTGAAAAGAGAATCCAGCTCTATTCTCACATAATTCTTTCTTCCAGAACTAAGACTGGTTAGAGCTGTAACATCTCAAATAGGCGTTGGCCAAGGACAGGTGGTGCTGGTATGGAGAGATCAGCAGGCCAACTGTGGGAAAGTGAGTAACATCTGGGAGTAACATGGACCATCAGCATAAGAAGTTAAACTGAAGAAGGCAGTAACTAGAACGAGAGCCTCAGGGGTCATCTGACATCAGAGTTGGCCAGATTTGGGGACTTCTCTAGCAGCTTAAAAGCATGTGTAGAAGCCTCCTGATACTCACTGAATATTGCCTTTTATGAAGGTGCTAGCCCTGATTTCAAGGTTCCTGTGTGGTGCAAAATCTTTGCAGTAAACTATTAAACTAAAGGTTAGCAGTTCAAACTCACCCAGTGGTACCATAGAATAAAGGCCTGCCAATCTTCTTCCATAAGATTATAGCCAAGAAAGCCCTATGGAGCAATTCTATTCTGTAACTCATGGGGTCACCATGAGTCAAAATCTACTTGAAGGCAATGGGTAAATAATAATAATTAAAAAAAAAACAAACTCACTGCCATCAAGTGGGATCCAAAGCATAGAGACCCCTCCTTGGGTTTCCAAGGCGGTATTACTATGGAAGTAGATTGTCCAACCTTCCTTCCGACAAGTGGCTAGTGGGTTTGAAGTGCCATCCTTCTGCTTAGCAGTCCAATGCCTTATGCACTATGCCACCAGAGCTCTCAGTGGGTAAATAGGCAGCCTCTAGTGTAGCATAGTGCCTAAGGCACTTGACTGCTAACCAGAAGGCTGGAGGTTCAAACCCACCAGCCGCTCCTCAGAAGGAAGATGGGGCAATCTACTTCACTAGTGATAATGCTTCAGAAACCCAAAGAGGGGTTGCTATGAGTTGGGCCGACTCGAAGGCACATAACAACAACAACAATATTCTACAGACAGCCTGCCAGTTGTAGAGTCATGTTAAATCCAACATTCAGTATGTTTAATCCAGAGGCTCAAGTCCTAAAAAGCAAATCTTTCCAGTGTGAGTTACAAAACAAGGCCCTGGACAGGTAGCCCTCTTTTTGACCTGCATGTGGTAATCTAATTTTGTAGTTTCTGCTAGAGAACTGTGGCCATGGATGGCCTCACTCTGACATCTTTTAACTCATGTGCTTCTTTTAGCCTTTAATCTGATATATTTCTAGTTTCCTTCAGTTTCTATCTTTGCCTTGAGTCTTTCTGAGTCTCAAATGTCAAAATAGGGTACTGCCTAACCTTGTAAAATAAAGTTGATCTGAAAAAAAAATCATATATATATAGAGAGAGAGAAAAAAAAAAACAGCGAGAGAGAGAGATTGACATGTTAGGACCCTGGCTAATAATAACTTTAATAATTAAAGATTGGGTAGTCTTGCAGTCAATGTCATGAGACAAAATGTGTATGAACTGCTGTATGGAGAATGAATTTGCTCTGTAAATTTTTATCCAAATCACAATACAAATTAAAAAAAAAAAAAAAGGATTGCATACTCTTAGATGTTCCATTTCCAACATGTTATGAGCCTGCTGGAGGAACAGTGCTTGTTAAACAACAATTTGTTTAATGACACTGATATTCAGGAAAGTTCCAAGATTGTACCAGAGTTACTAAAGACTTTGATTTCTGTAAATGATTGAGTTGCCCTTCCAAAGCAAGGTTAACATCACTGGCAGAGCAATTAAACAAACAAGCAAAAAAGTCTGTTTGCAATGTACCTGGCCCGTGGATATATTGTGATATTTAATTTCTACCACCATCAATCACTTGACCTTCAAAACACAAACATTTATCTAGAGAGAAAAAAGATCAGGATTCAGTTTCATGACTTTTTTTCCCCAAAATGTGTCATAATTTAGGGAATTTTATGTATGTCCTTCATCATTAACGATTATAGAAAAAAACACTCTCGAAAATATACTGAAAGTCAGAGTGTCCGGTGAATGTCTTCTTACGACATTCTATGTGAGTTGCTGGGGAGTGTGAATGGTTAAATATTCAGCTGCTAAGTGAAAGTTGTGAGGTTTGAGCCCACCCAAAGGTGTCTTGGAAGAAAGAGCTGGCGATCGACTTCTGAAAAGTCTGCCGTTGAAAACTCTACAATCTACGGAGCATAGTTCTACTTGGTCACATACGAGATTGCCATGAGTTGGAGTCATCTTGGCTTTTTTTTTTTTTTTTCCCAAACCATTCTATAGGGCTCTTGCTGTTGTGTGCCCTCAAGTGAGTTCCCGCTCATAATGACCCTATAGGACAGAGTAAAACTGCCCCCGTAGGGTTTCCTAGGCTGCAATCTTTATGGAAGCTTATCCCCAGGTCTTTTGTCCTGCAGCTGGTGAATTCAAACAGCTGACCTTCCGGTTAGCAGCTGAACTGCTTAAATGTTATTATACCACCAGGGCTCTTTACAGGGGCCTAGTTTCTTTATATCAAAAGAGTATTTTCCATCTCTGTCCAATGTTTATTCTTTTTTTTATTCTTCCTTAAGGGAGCACTGGTGGCTTAGCGTCTAAGGTGTTTGACTGCTAACCCGAAGACTGGCAGTTCAAACCCACTAGCCACTCCTTGGAAGGAAGTTTTGGCAATCTACTTTCATAGTGATACCGCCTCCAAAACCTACGGAGGGGTGTCTATGAGTTGGATCTGACTCCACAGCAGTGAGTTTGGTTTGGTTCGGTTTTTACTGGTTAAGGTGAGAAAGTCTTATTTATCCACGATAAGAACCATCCCCTTTTATACAAGCGTTTGACCTCTGCAATTGATTGGTGGGTTTCTTCGAACTAGCAGAATGTGGCACGAAGTACACCTATCCAAATTAGCCCAACGCAAATACAAACAGAGAAGTTCTAAATATTGCATTTGATCATTTTCTCTGTAATTTGCTGTTCATACGGGTGCTTTGCATATGTTGATTAAATATGCACTTTCCACTGCCTGGGGAGCCAGGGCCCCTCACAGCAGACCAGTGTTATCTGGTCCCTGGAGAAGCAGCACTCTAGAGGGGCACTGCCACACGGACTACCTGCCTCAGCTTGTCTTAGCAACAATGATCGCCATATGTGAAGCTGCAGGAAAACAGATGCTGTTTTTCCATTTGTGAAATCAAGTTGTTGGAATGTAATCAGGTTTCCAATGTACGAAAGCTCATCTAATCAACCTACGGAGACAGTGTGAGCTTTCTCAGAAATATTTGACAACATTCCCTAGTACTGGTGACTAGAAACATACATGAAATCATAGCTCTGAAATTATAATCCTTTGCCCAGACTTATGTTCATAATACCCGTTTGGGTGGCTGGAAACGGGGTCTCTCCTCTTCTTAAACAAAAGGATTATGCAACCCAGTTTTCAGTAGCCAAAAGGACTTTAAGGTACAGTGTCTGAACATAGCATAAATTTACGGTAACATTGTATTTGACTATATCATAAGTATCAAGGACTATTTCTCCCCCTATGGTCAGAAACAGGAATATAAAGATTCATAAAGGAAAATGATCCCTTCTTTACCAATTCAAGTAAAATCCCCAAGAGAGAATGTTCTGTGATCCACTCCTGTCTTGCTCTGGCTTGTACTGCAAGAAATCATATTTCCTGCCATTTGTAGCTGCTTGCACATCTTTTTTTCACTAATAAAATGTGACCTGCTTCTCAGAATCAGTGTCTATAGCAGAGTATAGTTTGAAATCTGATTAGCTAGTATTCACACCACACCATGTCAGAAAGGAAAGAAATGTTAGATGAATAGAAAGCCAGCTACAAACCAGATAGTCTCTGGATATTAATTTATCTGCAAACATTTACTTGTTTTCAGTTCATAAGAAGAAATGTGGACAAACCCTGAATATAAGTAATATGAATTTTCCATCCAAAGAACCTGGCTTCTGATCCTGTTTTCATCATTACTACTTGATTTTATTAAAGCTTGACTTTTCTGCTTATTAAATGTAAGTAGAAATGTATCAGTAGGTTGTTATAGTAAGATGTACAACAAGCTTTAAACACTAAAAATATATAGAATCCCAAGGTATCAATAACCTTTGTTCTTTCTTAATTATTGATGGGCACCTGTGATAGTTGAAGATGTGTCAACTTGGCTGGACTCCAGTTGTGAGTGGTGGTTCCCATGATGGATCACATAACTGAGTTCTAAGTGGCCAGTCTGCCTAAGGGGAGTTTCCCCAGGGGTGTGGCCTACCTGCAATGCTATCCCAGGGACAAGCTGGAAGAAC
>NW_006921839.1:4733888-4743391 GCF_000298275.1 Orycteropus afer afer | reverse complement strand
ATATATATATATATATACTTTGCTGGTTTTTGTGTTTCTCTAGAGAACCCAATCCAACACAGCACCCTAATATAGGAGATGCAAATTCCTGAACTTCTAACCTCTTTGAGATGACTCAAAAACGCAAGAAAAGATGACTTCATAATAGTAAAAAATAGATACGCAAATATTTCTATTTGTTCAAAGACAAAGATTTGTTCAAAGACAAATATTTCTATTTATCATAGTTTAGCAGTTAGCCTTTGAGCTAGGTTTTGGAATTCAGAAATTCAACAGGGTACAAGTGTTTCCTCAGGGAAGAACCAGCAGGAACCCGGAGCTAGGTGCGTAAGACCACATTTTCTCCACTCAAGATTGACTCTTTGATGACCTTGCTATTTCTTCAATAAGTAAAGGTGCTTCCCATTCAGAAATTTAGGGGTTATTACTGCCTCTGCCTGGCATACTCTCTCCTCTGTAATTCTCAGGATTTGCTTCTTCCCATCTTTCGGTCTGCTCAAATGTCACTTCCTAAAAGAGACTTTCTCTCATTCCCTATCTAAATATCACCTGCCCACCCCCACTAACCATTATCTGATTACACTCTTTTATTTTGCTTCATAGAACTTTAAAACTGCCTGATATTAAAACCAGTTTTTAATGAGTTGACCCTGACTCATAGAGACCAAATGTTTGTCATAGTAGAACTGTATTTCATAAGGTTTTCAATGGCTGACTTTTTAAGACGTAGATCACCAGGATTTTCTTTCGAGGCACCCGTGGGTCGACTTGAAAGTCCAACATTTTGGTTAGCAGCGGAGCGAATCAACCATAGCACCATCCAGGGCTTCTGGCTGATATTCTAGAATCCATCGATGCATTCCTGTTTCCTACTCTAGAATGCAAGTTCCACAAACACAGGGCCATTATTTTGTCCACTCTTGGCTCCCCATAGAAGAGGCACCCCACAGAAAGCAGATCATAAGTATTTATTTAATGAATCATCTTCTTTCACCTTCACCAAAAATAATGAGCTATTCTTCATTTGGGTTACAGAAAAAGGAAGCTGAGGTTCAGAAAGTTTAAATTATTTGTAGTTCAATATAGGACCGCTGCAAAGTATAAATTCAAGGCTTTCTGATGCCAAAGCCCTCATTCATTCCTTCATAGTTGTTTTCCTGTACATTCTTTGAGATGCATAATGTAGTTATGGAATTTACTTAACAATTTTTATTGAAGAAGATCTTAAATGAATATGAGTAAATCTATCTTGATCAAGTTTAATTTTGTCATTTAAAATCTAAGGCATAGAAATACCTTTTATAAACCATCTGTATGTCTCACGGAATTTCTTTAGGAACTTGTGGACTAGAAGAAAGTCCAACATATGTGTATGTACATACCCTCTAGTAGCATATCATCTAGGATGTAGCAGCAGCTACCTACCCTTCCTCCTTACAGTTCCATCCCTGAATCTGCCCTGGTCTTACTTTCTGCTGCCCTATATCCCTACTGCAAACCATTTTCTTGCATCACAATTGAAAGTGGATATTTTAAGATAAAAAGCTGTACCTGGCAAATAAAGAAACATATTTGTTCTAAGTTTAATTAAATAAGCCTGGGCAGCCTTTTTTGCAATATGGAGATTAACTGTCAAATTTATGTTAATATGATTTCAGAGAATGAAGCTGCTATAAAAAGTTTCTCCCCTCACCCCTTATTTAAACTCCTCATGTTGCCATGAATTGAAGTTTCCATAAATTGGTAGTTTCTTATTAAAATATCACTGGTTAGTTCTGCAGGACAAGGCAATTAAAAATATCTAATAAATTTCAAATACTAGTTTAAAGATATTAAAGCAAATAAGCTGAAGTCATATCTATTATGTGGAGAGAAATCGGTGACAATGGTTGCATTTTCAGCATCTCTTTGGGATCATTCAATGCCAAGCTCTCTTTTATCTGATTAACACAGGATTATAAAGATCTTCTGAGTGCTCTTAGTCTAATACAAAGAGCCTTTCATTTCTCTGAGTATCCCCTCTCTATTTTTGCGTGTGAAAAGGATGCACCACCCAGTTTTTTTATTTTGTGATTTAAGAAAAAATGCTAACAGTTTGAATCATGAGTCCTGTTGTGGGGACTGAGTTAATTAAAAATCTGATGTATACATACAGCTGATCCTACTCACCCTAATGAAGAACATTAATTCTAGAACATGTGTGACTGTAGTCACATTGCTACAAATTACTGGACTCTTTCCTTTATCTGTTTCCAAGAAAGTCTCCCCCTGTTAGTTAGGAAAAAAGAAAAATATGACGCCTTAGTTCTAGGCAGCATAAATTACATGCATCAATCAGAGGAAGCTTAAATTAAAATACACATTTGGCAAACAAATATGAATATGTTGATCTCATCTGTGAATCAAAATGATTTAGTGCCAGTGCTGACCCCCCACTGTTCAACATGAAGGTCACCGTGAGCAGCTTCTTTCTCATTGAGAAATGTTTTCGTGTTTTTTAAGGATGCAGTTTTATATATGCCCTAATGTTCAATCTAACTAGTGATTCCTATGTCGAAAGCCTGATTTATTTGATAAGGAATATACAGGCTCATTTTTATTTATGTAATCCAAAACAGATAGCTAAATTAAAATGTGAAAAAAAAAAATACAAGGGGTTTATGGTTCCTGGGCTGAGGATTTTCCAATGTGTTTATGATATTTTCTAATCTAGCAGAATACTATTTGAAAAATGGAATGCTACACCTTTTCGATACTGAGTGATCATAAATCAGTCTATTCTTATTACCTACTGTATGCATTCTTGGGGCATGGATAACTACTTGAGAGGTACCTGTTACATGGAAAACCTTGAAAAGAGGTGATCTTGGGCTTTCCAGATTGTTATTCCTCAAACATCTCTGTAGGCAAAGCAAATAGATTGAGTAAGGTAGTGATCTCTGTGGACCAAGCATGTTTTATAGTATGATACTTATTTTGAATAACAGGAAGTCCTCAAGTTACAAACATCTGACCCTGGACAACTTGTGCTTGCTTTTTAATGTTATATAAATATTGCTCTCACTTTGAAATGATTGAACCAACTAACCAAACCCTACCTTCAACAAATTCTTCATCATACTCACCTTTACTTGCTGCATGTGCTGCTTTTAAATCATTGAAAAAGCTCCCAGATTTTTCTTGCCCTAAAGTAAGACTAGATAAGAACCATATGTACCTGTTCCAATTTACCTACAAATCCAACTTAAAGACACACTTAGGAATGCATCATGTTTGTAAAACAGGGACTGCCTGTGTTCATGTTTCATTCTCTTGCTAAGATTTCATTCTCCTAACTACACATCAGTATAATGATCCTTTCTATATTAAAGGGAGAGGTATGCAACCCACACCTTTACTAGTTAGGTTGAAATTCTCACAGATAAATGGACAAAGATAAATGACAAAAGAAAGATAAAAGTGTGCAGAATATGCATACCCCTGGGAACTTGTTAAATTACAGATTTGCAGACCACACTTCCCCAAATTCTAATCCAGTATGTCTGATGGAATGAGGTGTGGATTTGCATTTCTCACAGATTCACCAGGCATATTTCTACCAAGTGCTGCTCTGAACAAATTTTGAAAAAGACTAATGAAAAGACAGATCGATAAGAAGACCAAGCGATACATAATCAGTTGGTTTGGAGCAGTAGAACAAAAGATTGTATCAAGAGATTAAACTCAGTGTCAGAACGAGCCATTTGTGTACAAACTGACACTTCTGAGAGCAAAAGGCAGGATTCAGAAGGGATATGTTATTGCCATTGAGTTTTACAGATTCTTTGTCAGGGGAGGATAGGCAGTAAAGATTATCACAGAAGGGAACATACACATTAATTCATGAAGTAGAAAGCCAAATATCCCAGATTTTTTTAGCAAACTCCATTTTGAAATATTCAGTCCCATTATCCCCATGTCATGTGTACTTATATCGATTCAAGAAATACAATCATTATGTTTCTTGGAAGCTTGGACAGGCTATAACTTTACATTCTAGAGGTATTAATAAATAAACATCGAAACTTCTAGAAGGAAGAAAGTCACTAAGGGAATGCCAAAGAGTGGTCATTATATTTTGCCTGTTTTTCATGGAGATGGGAAGGACAATAATTTTATCTAGGCCCTATTATGAGGCAATTAAGAAACAATGACATCTTCAGAAAAGTGAAATGATGTGACCAAAGGGATGTTTGAGGATAATGAATATTGTGTCTCAGGTAGAGAAAAAAGAAAGGTTAAGTCAATTTTGCAGAGATCCACATTGATTATTAAAATGGCTGAGATGAATGGGTTGGTTGTGCCACAGTCTGTTCCTTTGGCTCAGATAGGCACTGCCAAGAGTAACTTGGGTACAATTTTGCTCTGTGATAATTAGAGTTGGTCAAATGATTCTTTGATGAATTTCCTCCTCTGGAAAAAATCTGAGAGGACATACAATAATAAAGTAATTATTGTGGGAGCCAATTATCCATTGGGGCATCTACACTATATCCTGGCTTGTAGAACTTGGTGTCAATTTCTTAAAAATCTTACTCCCCAACTAAAGCAACCCCATTAAAAGTCTTCTTTTAGTGGGCATACAACCAATAGTGCATATGCTGATAGCATTTTCACATACAAATCTGATAGTTAGGCACGCCATTACCCAATTTACACATGCAAATGCAGTAATTGTGTGCACTGGGTACTTGAGGAAACCTGGCACACATCCAAGATGGAGGCCTTTTCAAAATATGGCCAACCCACCAAATTCCTTTTCCTCAGAAACTCTCAGTGTTGTCTTACCTCTGCCTCTATTATACAAAATTTCTGTGGGATTATGGGACAAAGGATATGTGCTTTGTGGATTTTCCTGAAAGACTGAAACTTTTTAATCTCTACTTGATTTATACATGTTTTAAGTTCTCTTCCTTTTTCTTTAATAAATTGTCTGTAGATTTCCTCTCCTTTGTAGTAATTCACCATTTCATTTCTCTGCTTTGAAAATCAACTTTAATTAGAAAGTACAAATTCTCCCATTATAACTTATTTTCATCTAGAATTTGAAATGAGAATGATTATGAATTGTTGTAGTAAGTGATTTGCACTTTTAAAAGAATAGAGATTACTGTTTACAGCTATGTGCACATGAGTTTACCCAAAATGCATTTGATTATTCTAATTTACTGAGCTGCTGTAGAACCATCCTTTAACTATTTCCTGTTTCTTTGCTTGTATTTTTCAAGTATTCTGGGGCATCTTGACTACTTAGGCAATATAATATAGGCAAAGTAATTTAAGAAATATAAATAAGGTTGAATATATATCTATTCTGCCAATATTCCCCAGAGAGGGGCAGACATTGATCACTGAAGAATTTTTAGATTAAAAAAATACCTCACTACTCACTTCCAGCAAGTTGACTCTTACTCATAGAGACCCTACAGGACAGAGTGAAACCTTCCCATAGGGTTTCCAAGGCTGGAAGCAGACTGCCACAACTTTCTCCAGGGGAATGGCTGGTGGGAGAAATTCCCAATGTTTGGTTAGCAGCTGAATGCCTAACCACCACACTGCCTGAGCTCCTTACGTTAACCAATAGTACTATAATAATTGCAATAGAGAAAGTTTTACTGAAAGTAAGAAAGGTCGGATAGTTTGAGGGGGGAAAAAAGTGCAAGGTGTGATTATAACTATTATTTATTCATTCAGAGAATATATATTGTGTGCTTGCTCTGTTCCACTTGTGTTTTAGGTATTCTTTTATCTTCTATTCTTGTCCTATCTCATCTCTTTAATCATTCTATTTCACAACTACCTGCTCCTTAACTTATAGTATTCTCCAAAATTCCTGATTTCAATCCCTAGCCTTCTAGTCATGTTACTAACTCTTCATGAGAAAACTTGTCTTCATCTTTGACCTCCATATCTCTTTCTCCAGCCTAGATTCATCTTTCAAGTTCCAAAATCTCTATTTCTACAAGTCTTTTGACACTTCCATCTGAACATTCTGCAATCTCAACTGATCCAAAATGGAATTTATTACTTTCCTTTATGAATCTTCATTGTCTTCAGAATTTCTGAACATCCACATGCCTCAAGCTAGTCATCTTTGCGTCTTCTCTATTCCAATCCCCATATCCTATTGGCCACTGAGTTCAATAACTACTGAAATTCATATACACTTCACCTTTAATCTGATCTCTTTTGTGAGTTCAGGCCACCATGATTTCTTTCCTGGATTCTTGCAATAGTTTTGTAACTGTCGTCAGTCTTTCCCCTGGGCTACTCTAGTCTTTTACTCTCTTATGCATTTTAATTATCTGCCTTGCTTAAGGATTCTTAGTAGCTCCAGTCATAGACATGTTGAAGTGCAAATTCCATAGGTTCTTGTCCCAGGCCCAGCTGCACCTAATTATGTCACTGAAAAAGCCATCAACTTTCACAGTGAAATGTCATTGCTTATTCCATCCCCTTCTGTCAATTTTTTCCTCCATCTTTCTTAGTTATCCTTCATTCTTTTTTTTCCCCCTTCCTTTAATGTCTATCTCTAAGGTCTTCTCATTTATGAAACTGTCATAGGGAATATTCCACCAACAGAATGAACTGTTATTTCTTCTTATAATGACAGTGCTTTATACATCAATTACCTATCATTTTATATAATAAACATTGACAAGTACTTTCTCTCATCACACTGGATTGTAAGCCCTTTAAAAAAAATATATATGTTGTCTCTATCTACTGTCAATATTTTCCAGCCAAAGATCACCAAGAAAACACTTGAAGTTGGGTTTATTGCTTGTTAGAACAAGGAAAAATGCACATCATGGGAAAATTTGAGGCATCCAGGGTGTTAGAAAGGATTTATTTATATATATATAAATATGAATATATATGTATTTATTTATTTATTATTTGTGTTTGTCTAAGTTCTTTTGGGCATGTTTAAGGAAGTGAGGCTTTGTTTTAGATTTGAGGCTGACATAAACGGGAGGAAATTTTACGGTTGAATATCTTAATAAGTATCATTTAGAGAAAGGAAAAAATAGACTAAAATTAAAGCTGTAATTGCTGAAAAATAATTGTTGTTAAGAACTGCCTTTGAGTCACCCCAATGCATGTCAAATCCATGCACAACAGAAGGAATGCTGCCAGGTCCTACACTATCTCCATAATCTGTTGCAGATATAACTACTGTGATTCATGTGGTGTTTATTTATTTTTGGAAGTAGATTACCAGGTCTTTCTACCTAGTCCATCTTAGTCTGGAAGCTCTACTAGTCACTAATACTAGCCATGATGGGAGTATATGATCAATTTGTGTTTTGATGTTTTGGTCTGTGTTCAGAAATGATTACAAGTGTTTTTGTTTTTGTTTTGATCCATGGTCACAGAGTGTCTTGGCTAATGTCTGTTCTTGTTTATTCTATGATGTCATTTATGTTCGATTGGAGAACACCAATGCTTAATTGTGAGCCCCAGATTAATGCTTAGCAACAGCAGAGTTTAACTGATAGTGCCTTGTCAAATATAGCTACCAGAACCTCTTTTTCTCTATCTAAATCCACCTTTTTGACCAGAGGAAGACAAAGACAGACTACAGGATCTTAATCCATAATAATCAGATTGTCTCCATTGCCAAGATATTACTGGTTAAGATCAAGAGAACATGTATAGAGAACACAGTATATAGCTGGACTACGGATTATCCTTCCTTTTCCTTCTGTTGTAAGATGAATTATTGACTCATTTGATGAGATAATGGTTGTACGGTACCATTTAAGATTCTGAACAAGATACATTAGCCAACATCAACAAAGGATATTCCCAGAAACAGATAATGTAGGAATTCTTGAAACCAGGGGCCCAAATTTATAAATTATAAATTATGCCCTGAAAAGGGAGTTTTTAATGGTGCAGTGGTTAAAGTATTTGGCTGCTAACCAAAAAGTCAGTAGTTTGAACTCACCACCCACTACTTGGGAGAAAGATGAAGCAGTGTGCTTCCATAAAGATGTATAGCCTTGAAAATCCTATAGGGCAGTTCTTCTACTCTGTCTTATAGGGTCATTATAAGTCAGAATTGACTCAATGGCAGTGGGTTTGGTTTTGGATGTTATGAAAACATATCCCAGAATCCAGCAGAGTCTGTTTGTTCATTTGTTTTCCTAGTCATGAATCTCTCTACTTTCCTTGTAGTGTATGAATTAGGCAGAAGTGTTTACTGTAGCACACCTCCCTTTAGAAAGCTAAGATGAAATCCATGACAATTCTATGCAATAAATTTAAATTTAAACTTGTTTCTTTGTTTTCCAGAGAAGAAGTTGTGACATTTACGATGTTTGCTAGGACTACAGGCAAGTTTTGGACCATCTTTTACAGATGCATAATCACTTCTACAAGAATTATAGCTCACATGGTAGATATGAAGTTAGTTAAAGGAAATTAGTGACTAGTCCTGAGAGTTCTGCCAAATAGTCTGTGATGCCACATTTTGGCAGTTTCTAAGTAAAGAAACATTTTTAAGGGAAACAAAATCCTCCAAAGCAGGATTAGATTTAGATATTTGAAATTCTCTAGAAATTATAATGAAAACACAGTCTAAGATAATGTGTAATAAGCAGGTGCAAACTTGATGTTTACGTAAGAATTATTATCCTAGTGGGGCACAAACCATTTACCACAATATGAATGAATCTTTTTTTTTCCCTCTTAAGGACAGAGGATTTTCTGACTGCAATTAAGCTGTTCCTTCAAAGCAGGTTGGAGTGTCACCAAGAGCACAGGCCGTTATACCAGGGATAGCTCAAAATCCCTTTCTATTCCTAATGGGCTGGATTTTGCTGATAGGGTTGCAATGTGTTCAACTGAAACCTTTTGTTGCCATGAGGTCAAGTTTCGATTTTTGTAAGACTGTTGGGATCAAATTATGTGAGGAGACTGAGGATCAGAAGAAAATTGTAAAAGGGAATCTACATTTCCAAGTCTTCAAAAGAACAATTATCAAATTCCATCCACAATAGATAAAATTCACAGCAGTAGATACGAACTTAAAAATAGACACTCCAGAGAGTTTTATTTTTCTTTTAAATGGTAGAAGATCATAGGAAGTAAAACAAAAACAGGATAATGATTATTGAGAAAGTTTTTAGTTAGTTAATGAAGGGTGTCAAAGTATAATAATAGGCAACATTAGTGGTATGGAGTAAGAAAAAGTGCTGATGAATCAGAAAAAAATAATCTTGTTCCATTGTGTTAGCTGGAAACTGTCTACTTTTCTACTCAGCAGACTGTTTCGATGTTTTAGATGGGAGCATTCATTTTTATAGTCATCTCTTAAGAATACTCTCAGCATGAAATCCTTTGATGGAATGAATGCCCGATAATTAGGAGGAAGTTATGTATGTCTTCTAAGTTGACAAATATTACCCAATGATCAACACCTTGGGGTGTGATTGCTCTGTTAGCTTTTTTTTTTT
>NW_006921839.1:4717428-4726248 GCF_000298275.1 Orycteropus afer afer | reverse complement strand
TTATCTTCTGTGTCTGTATTTATTGGTTTCCCTTTTCTTTGTTGAAGAGGGTCTGTGCAATCCTTCTGCCTAGTCCGCCATCTTGCCCCGCCTCTGCTCTGTTAGCTTTTAACAGTACCTGGTAATTATTTTATCAAGGCTATTTTCCTCCGATACCTTTTTCAGATCAAATCTCTAGGTGTCAGATCATGCAGAAAATGCTTACATGAGTATTTTAAAAACACAGCTCATAGTTATAGGTGACAATGAAGGTATCCTATGAGTCCATTGCATTAATTAGCTATATCAGTTAGAAATAGGATAGAATCTAGGATCGAAAACATGAACTAGTCTGTTATTAAGTCTGGAGATAAATTTTAGATCCTAGAAAAGATTTATATTATGGCCATAAAGGTTAATGACAAGACTGTGACTTTTGGAAGTCCAGTACATTATTTAATATAATATATAATATGTATAATATACTATATATACTATATTAAGTATATTATGTGAATATCTTAAGTAGGGTTCTCTAAAGAAGCAAATTAGTGAAGAAACATATATGGAGAGAGAGAAGAAAAAATTAACAAGGAAATGGGTCATGCAGTTATAGAGGCTAGCAAGTCCCAAGTCTGTGGATCAGACATCAAACTGGAGGCTTCTCATGACTCACATAGCTGCAGGGGCTGGTGAACCCAAGATCAGCAAGAAATATAGCAAGCGGCTGGCTATGGATGCTGATGAATCCAAGATTGGTAGGTAAGAGGACAGATTGTTGGTTCACAGGCCACGAAGGCAACAATCCCAAGATTGGCAGGCAATACAGCAGGCCACTGGTTTAAGTACAAGAACTAGAAGTCAGATGATGATGAGCCACATGTAGGATCCAGACCGAGCAAAGATTCAGAGAGCTCTGGCAGGATATCCATATATGTTGGGAACAGGCCACATTCCTGAGGAAACTCCCTTTCAATTGACTGGCTGCTCATCATGGGGGATGACTAAACCATAACTACTAGACCACTGAGAATCATGGCCCAGTCAAGTTGACACAAAAATTTAGCTATCACAGTGAGTAAATTAAGCTTTTAAAATAAAAATTGAGAAAATAATAGCAATTACTTTGTATATGTTTTTGTATATTTATGTAACTATTGTATCTAGTAATTAAATATTATATTAATTGTTGTTTTTAACCAATCAGTTTTTGACAGAGATAAGAGAACACCAGAGTATAGAGTATAGAATATCAAGAATTTCTTACATTTGTTTTTTTGAACATTTTATTTTGGTTTGGGGAAATCTTAAAGAACAAATTAGTTTCTCATTCAACAATTTATACACATTTTGTTTTGTAATACTAGTTGCAACTAAGTCAATATGACAACACTCTTCCCATTTCCTTCCTGGGTTCCCAGTTCCCTTTTGCCCTTTATTCCTGCCTCCTGAACTTTGTTTTTGGGCAAATACTGCTCTTTTGTCTTATATGGTTGACTATTCTGAGAATTACATTCCTCACAAGTGCTGTTATTCACTTTATAGGCCTGTCTAGTGTATGGCTCAAAAGTGGTTGCTGGGGGTGAGTTCAGTTCCAGGTTTGAAGGATGCCCAAGGGTCATAGTCTTGGGGTTCCACAAATCTCTATCACACCAGTAATCTGGTCTTAAACTTTGAATTATTTTGTATTTTGTTCTACAGTTTTCTCCCACTCTGTCTAGGACCTTTTACTTTTATGATCCTGATCACAGTGGTCAATAGTGATAGCTAGGCACCTTCAAGTTCTCGTGGACTCAGGCTAGTGAAGCCTCTGGTTCATGAAGTCTATTAGTCCTTTGCACTGATTGTTTCCTTGAATTGTTTTCCTCAAATCTTTGATTTTCTTCACTTTTCTTTGCTCCAGTTGGGAAGAGACCAATAGTTGTATTGTAGATGGCTTCAAGCTTTTGAGACCCCAGTCGCTACTCACCAAAGAGGGATATAGAACGTTATCTTTATGGACTGTGTTATGTCAATTGACCCACATGTCTCCTGAGGCTACTATCCTAAAACCTCAAGCCCAAAGACTCAGTCCCTCAAGGTATTTGGTTATGGCTAGAAAGTTTTTCTAACTTTTTCCCTTGCATGTTCTACTATGTACATGGATATATTTGTAGCACATACAAGTATGTATGTGGAACTATGCTCTGTGAAACATACATATGCTCATGGATGTACTCCCATATACCATGCCATATCAGTTCAGTTTACATATCTACCTATGTGTGTATTCATCAATTATTGCTTCTTTACTTACCTTTTTTTTCACATGACCACTTATTTAAGGAGGCAAAAATAAACATATATAATATCATCTATTGTTACTCTATTGACATTTTAAAATATAACAGTAAATTAAAATTATGTTTCGTTAACCAGTGTTTTCATCTGTCTCTTAATTAGAAATTGTACAAAGTTCTACAGGTTATTTATTAATCAATCATTTGTGTAAGATCTTACATTTATTTATCTTGAAGTTACTGATTTACCATATGATTTTCAGTGTTGCAAAAATTTATAAAATTAAGACCTTTGAAAAGTTAATTATTTTCATTCCTTTTGATTGAATATAATTTTAAACATATCATTTAAAACTTTAAACATGTTATGAAAACAGTAGTAACTCACCTCATAAAACTAATGTAAGCTATGTAAGAAGTTTAAACGATAAAATACTTAATGTACTGACATTATTCTTAATAATTTTTAAAGTCTTTGAATCATGCAAAGTATCTTCTACCTTGGAACTAAAGCTTTTTCATATATTGTAAACATAGTAACAAAGGCTATTATGTAAATATACTTTTCAGTGTCCACAAAGGGATATACAGCTTAATCACTTATTTTTACTTTCTTTTGAATAGTTTTGATTGTGTATCTGGAGTAAATATACTTGAGTGGGCACAAAGAAGCAAACTTTTCTTTTCTTCAAATCAGTTAACCTTTAACATTTCCTACAAGAGGGAAAAAAAGAGGAAGAGGAATAGAACAAATGAGAGGGAGTCTTCTTTATAAAAATATGAAATTATCACTCTAAAAATTAATTATGTTTCCTCTGGTAGAAGAGAGAAGAAAATTTAGATGGAGGAAAACAGTTTGATATGCACAAACATGAACGAGTGACATTACAGCTAATTTAAACATAACTTGGCCTTTGACGATTTTATCAACATTTACAATTAAACATCTAGCATTTAATAATCTCCAAAGTAAGGAACAAAAATGAAAACACAGAGTAAGATATGTGTCCTCCGTTAATCAAAATAATCTCTTCTTTTGGATAAACTGTCTGCTCTTGAGGGTTCTTTGCTTTTATTCTAAACTAATCTCAAATTTAAAAAGAGTTTTCCTGTCAAAAAAACGACTGGAAGTGGCCACTGAAATTCAAAGTTATCCCTATCCCTGTTGTGCTTGTTAGAAGACATATACCTAACACAAATGAAGAAACTGTTTGACCTGGAAAGGCACAGTTTTTGATTGAGAAAATTCCATCCTAATTGCAATGGTTCGTAAGGATCATGATTGATAACCTTGTGTCTCCAGATTTAGCCAAAGGCGAATCATGAGCCATCAGGCATCAGACAAACTCCTGATTCTAGGCAGATAAAACCAAATAAATAGTTATGAGGTAAAAAAACACAGTCCTTGAAATGGTGATCTAAAGCAAAGTTCACACAACTTTGTCTGATCTAAAGAAATCATCACACCCTGGGGTTGACTGTAGGACAGATTTTTCAGAGTTTTGTTGGTTGATTATTTCTCTTACAGACAAACAACACCTAAGACACTAAGCAGACAGACATGTTAGTAAGCTAGAAAATAAGTACTTAGTAAGCTAAAAAAAAAAAAAAAAAAATCAAACAGTTTTTACAAGGGAATAATACAAATCTAATTAGATAATTAGAAACAATGAAAAGTCACAAGGGACTTTACTTCTAAGAAAACAAAATAAACTCATTTTTGAAAGGGTTTAACAAATACCAGAACTCAATTTAGCGTGATCTACTCTCCAAGCAGTGGGTAGAGTGACACTGAACAGACAGAGGCACACATGTCTTAGATGTGCACACTATTACTGAATTGAGGGTCCCAGTCAGAGACAGTGAGAGCTTCAGATGTTTCAGTTGCACCTCCACCATACCAACTGAAGACTGCCGGGAACACAGCCACAGTTGAATAAGTTGTTTGCTTTGTTTTGTTTTTACTCATTGCAGCAAGAAAGAAGGCATACATCATGAGTTAGAAAAAAACTAGCTGTGGGATTTAGGAATGTTAGTTGCTTTTGGGATTGTGTTTGAGGAAATGGGTGTGGTTCTGGACTACATGTTGAGCTATCATGATTCTATGAGATGAGTTTATTTTCTCTTGACAACATGTAACTCCTTATAGTTGTCATGATGCTGTTCTGAATTGGAATGTTTTTATTATTAGATTAGTTTCCACAACCAATTTCAGATATCATGCTTTACAATAAATGTTGCATGACTCTAATTCGCTGATGAAAAGAAAAAAATTTCTCCCTCTTCCCATTGCAGGGTGGTAGGCCAGCAGATTTGTTTAAAAGTAAAATTCAGTAGCATCACTCAGTGATTACTAGCTTGTACCACAGGACATTTTAAATAGTCCCTGTGGTTGAAATTATATTACTTTTCTTTTTAATTTCTTTTTCTGACAAGTAACTGATATTCAATTAATGATGTTAATAATGTAAAAAGGAAGAGTGTTCTGCTGAAAATTGGGAGAACATGAGTTCTAGCCAAAGTTTTACTACAGATTTGCAGGGCTATTGACATATTATTGCCTTTGGGCATTAGATCTCCCAGTGCATTCCCTATCTATCTTATCCATTCTCTACCCAAGAAGTCAGTGCAGCGCCTTGCTCCCAAGAAATACTCAGTTAACATTGTTTGCTTGGATTAGTTTGAATGATGCAATAGAGCTGCAGTGAACATAGATGTGCATATGGTTCCTATCACCTCTATTAGATTCCTAGGGTATACAGCTGGGAGTGGAATTGCTGGGTGAAATGGCATCTCTACTTGTAGTTTTTTGAGGAAACTCCAGACTGCTTTTCATAATAGCTGTGCCATTTGCATTCCCACCAGGAATGGATGAGGATTTTGACTTCTCCACATCCCCTCCAACACTTGTTATTTTGCATTTTCCTTTTAGATCTTAGCCATCCTAGTGGAAAGGAAATGGTATCTCATTGTGGTTTTCATTTGCATTTCTCTGATGGCTAATGATGTTGAGCATCTTTTCATGTGTCTGTTGACCATTTGAATATCCAAAGAAGTGTCTGTTCATGTTCTTTTCCCAGTTTTTGATTGGGTTGTTTGTCTTTTTGTTGTTAAGTGGTTCAAGTTTTCTATATATTTCAGACCTTTATCAGTTATATTGTTCCTAAAGATTTTATTCCAAGTGTAGGTCGTATCTTTACTCTTTGGATAAAACCTTTTGATGAACACAAGTATTTAACTTTTATGAGGTCCCAGCTGTCTATTTTGCTGTCTTTTCCTCATGCATTTATTGTTGTCTTTGAAAATTTATCATAGAAAAAAAATCGTTTCCAAAACTTTGCTTTTCTATATTTTTGTCCAACAACTTTATGATCTTAGATTTAACATTTATGTTCTTGATCTGTTTTGAATTTTTATTTGTGTGTGTGTATGATTTAAAGTATGGATCTTGTGTCATTTTTCTGCAATTGGAAATCCAATTTTGCCAGCACTTTTGTTGAAGAAACCATTCCTCCCCCATTGAATGGATTTGGAACGCTTGTAAAAAAAAAATAAAATTACCATAGATATTGTATTTATTTCTAGGTTTCAGTTCTATTCCATTGGTTTATATGTCTGTCATTAAACTAGTACCAGGTTGTTTTGATTACTGTAGCTGTGTAATATGCTTTGAAGTCAGGAAGTGTGAAACCCCCTACTTTGTTCTTCTTCAAAATTGCTTTGCCTGTTTCAGGTCTCTTGCCTTTCCATACAAAACTTATAATTCATTTTTCCATTTCTGTAAAGAATGTGTTGAAATTTTATTGGGATAATGTTGTGTCTGTAGATTGCTTTGGGTCATATTGATATCTTAACTGTATTAAGTCTTCCAATCCTTGAGCAGAGACTGTCTTTTCATCTAACTAGTCTTTCAGCAGTGGTTTACAATTTTCATTGTGTAAGTTTTAACATCCTTTGATAAATTTATTTCTAGATATTTTATTCTCTTAGGTGATATTGTAAATGGAGTTGTTTTCTTAATCTCCTTTTCATGTTTCTCACTGTTGATGTATAGAAACCAAACTGATTTTTGTGTATCTTATATCCTGCAACTTTGCTAAATTTCTCTATTAGTTCTAAAAGGGTTTTCAGTGGATTCTTTGAGATTTTCTAGATATGTTGTTGTTGTTGTTACGTGACGTCAAATCGGCCCCAACTCATAGCGACCCCTCCTTGGGTTGCTGAGGCAGTATCACTATGGCAGTAGATTGCCCAACCTTCCTTCTGAGGAGTGGCTGGTGGGTTTGAACTGCCAACCTTCTGGTTAGCAGTCAAGTGCCTTAGACATATAGGATCATATAATCTACAAATAGAGATAGTTTTACCTCTTTCTTTCCAATTTGGTTACCTTTTATTTATTTGTCTTGCCTTATTGTTCTGTCTAGGACTTTCAGTAGAAGACTGAACAGGCATGGTGATAGTGGGAATCCTTGTCCCTATTTTCAGGAGGAAATTTCTCAATCTCTCTCCACTGAGTATGAGACTATTGGCTATTGGTTTTTCCATAAATGTCTTTAATCATTTTGAGGAACTATCCTTTTATGTCTGTCTTATGGAGAATTGTTATCGAAAGAAGGTGCTAGATTTTATTAACTGTCTTTCTATATTGACTGAGATGATCATGTGGTTCTTTTCCTTTGTTCTATTGATGTGGCATTTTACATTAATTGATTTTCTAATGTTGAATCAACCTTGCATTATTGGAGTAAATTCCCCTTGGTCACTATGTATAATTCTTTTAACAGGCTGTTGGATTCTGTATTTTGTTGAGAATTTTGGGATCTATATTTATAAGGGATGTTGGTCTATAGTTTTCTTTTAAAAAAAATTTATTTTAAGAGTTTGTTTTACATTCAACATTGCGTGTACATTTAGTTTCACTCCCCATTTACCATGCCCAACGCTGACCCAGTCTTCTCCCGTCCCCAGTAACCCTCCCCTCCCCGTGCCCCTCATAGTTATGTACTCCTGTGTGTCCTGCATTTCCTCCATGTGCATGTTGCCCCTCTGATGCCCCATGGTAGATTGCTCCAAGGGATGCATTTTCATAGATTATGTGGGTGCATCACCCAAGGTTCAGCGGTCTGCATGTACATCTTGTTTACTATTGGGCTGAGAGCCAGCCCTTGGGAGTGAACTTTATTCCAGGCCCAGAATGTATCCCAGGGCCATAGTATTAGGGGTCTTACCAGACTATATCTGACCAGTAATTCTGGTCATTATTGAGTTCTTGGATTTCGTTCCACGTTTTTCCTCCCACTCTATCCAGGATCTCCAGATTTGATCCTTCTCTGAGTGGTTGACATTGATAGCCAGGCACCATCTAATTCTACTTGTCTTGAGGCCCATCATGTCCTAGGGCTGATTGCTTCCAAATGCCCTTGTTTTTATTTTGCATTCTTCTTCGCTTCCAATGATAGGAGACCATTAGCTGCATCTTAGATGGCAGCTTGAAAGCTTTTAAGACCCTGGTTGCTACTCACCAATGTAGGATGCGGAACAAAGCTTTTATGTATTTTGTTGTGCCAATTGAGTCTGGTGTCCCCCAGTACTATGGTCTTGAGATGGTAGATCCGTTGGATCTCTCTCCCACAGTGTCTGGGTGTCCGTGAGGGATTACCCTATGTCTATCTTCTGTTGTTTCTATAAAGATTGCAGGTATTTTGTATCACTGGTATCTGTGCAAGAGTAGGCTCTGTTGAATCTATCCTTGGTCTAGAGTATACTCCTCTTCACTGACCCCCATCTGATCCTCTCAGGTGTTTATGTGTTTATCTGTATCTTGGTATTTGGTGTTTGGTGTTAATGGTAATGCAGTACTGTGGGCACACTGGTTGGTATTAACTTCTGTCATCTATCTCCTACGTGCACAATTCAGTGTCTTCCCTTTTCCTAATTTTATCATGGTGGTCACAGACTCTTTCCATGCATCCAAGTAGCTCGGAATTAATCCCTCCCTACCCCAATACCTGCAAAGTGAGTCCCCTTTCACAAGCAAACCCTTCTTTGTCTTTTTACAGTAATGATCTCATACAGTATTTGTCCTTCTGTGATTGACTTATTTCACTCAGCATACTGTCCTCCAGGCTCATCCACGTTGTGAGATGATTCACGTATCCCTCATTGTTCTTTATTGTAGCATAGGATTCCATTGTGTGCATGTACCATAAATTGGTTATCCACCCATCCATTGATGGGCATTTAGGTTGTTTCCATTTCTTTGCTATAGTGAACTGTGCTGCGATGAACACAGGTGTACATATGTCTGTTCGTGTGCTGTCTCTCACCTTTTTAGGATATATTCCTAGTAATGGAATTCCTGGGTCAAATAGTATTTCTATTTTCAGTTTTTTAAGGAAACGCCATATGGTATGTCACAATGGTTGTATCATTTTACAATCCCACCAGTAGTGCACAAGAGTTCCAATCTCTACACAACCTTGCCAGCATTTGTTATTTTCTGTCCTGTTGAACTTTGCTATTATTGCTGGGGTGAGATGATATCTCATTGTTGTTTTGATTT
>NW_006921839.1:4715762-4716268 GCF_000298275.1 Orycteropus afer afer | reverse complement strand
ATTCTTTTAGCAGTCCATGGTACTTTCAGTGTTCTTCGCCAGCACAACTCAAAAGCATCAACTCTTCTTCAGTCTTTGTTATTCGTTGTCCAGCTCTCACATGCATACAGGGTGATTGGAAATATGGCTTGTGTCAGGTGCACTCCTCAAGGAGACATTCTTGCTCCTCAGCACTTGAAAGAGGTCCTTTTGCAGCTGACTTGCCCAGTGCTATACATCGTTTAATGTCCTGACTGCTGCTTCCATTGGTGTCGATTGTAGAACCAAACAATGTGAATTATTTGACAACCTCAATCTTTTCTCCATATATCATGATGCTGCTTATTGGTCCAATTGTGAGGATTTTTGTTTTCTTTATATTGAGATGTAATCCATACAGCTGACTGTATCATCCAAACGTCATCAGTAAGTGCCTCAAATCATCCTCACTTTCAGCAAGCAAAGTTGTGTTGTCAGTGTATCTCAGGTTGTTAATGATTCTTCCTCCAAACCTGATGCCACATTTT
>NW_006921839.1:4713366-4714483 GCF_000298275.1 Orycteropus afer afer | reverse complement strand
TGTGTCTCTGGTAAGGTTTATTCCTAGATATTTTATCTTTTTAGTAGCTATTGTAAATGGTATTGCGTCCCTTATTTCTTTAACAGAGCATTCTTTGTTGGTGTAGAGGAATCCAACTGATTTTTGTATGTTGACCTTGTATCCTGCCACTTTGCTAAACCTCTCTGTTAGTTCCAGTAATTTTTGTTGAGTCTCTTGGGTTTTCTGTGTACAAGATCATATCATCTGCAAATAGAAATAGTTTTACCTCCTCTTTGCCAATTTGTATGCCTTTTATTTTTCTTTCTTGCCTTATTGCCCTGGCCAGGACTTCCAATACAAGGTTAAATAGAAGTGCTGATAGAGGGCATTCCTGTTTTGTTCCTCTTTGTAAGGGGAATGCCTTGAGTCTTTCTCCATTAATAATGATGTTGGCTGGTGGCTTTGCATATATGCCTTTATTATGTTGAGGAATTTCCCTTCTACCCTATTTTGCTGAGCATTCTAAACAGGAATGGTGCTGGATTTTATCAAATGCCTTTTGTGGATCAATCGATATAATCATATAGTTGTTTTGTTTTGTTTAAGTGGTGGATTACATTACTGTTTTTCTGATGCCGAATCACCCTTGCATACCTGGTATGAATCCCACTTGGTCAGGATGTATTATTTTTTTTTGATATGTTGTTGGATTCTGTTGGCTAGGATTTTGTTGAAGATTTTTGCATCTATGTTTATGAAGGATATTGGTCTGTAGTTTTCCTTTCCAGTGGTGTCTTTCCTTGGTTTTGGTATTAGTGTTATGCTTGCTTCATAAAATGAGTTTGGGAATATTCCATCTTTTTCTATGTTCTGGAATAGTTTGAGTAGTATAAGTATCAATTCTTCTCTGAATATTTGGCAAAATTCTCCAGTGAAGCCATCAGGGCCAGGCCTTTTCTTTGTGGGGAGTTTTTTTTTTTTTTATGACCTGTTCAATTTCCTCCTTTGTTATAGTTCTGTTCAAGTATTTTGTCTCTGAGTGGGATAGTTTAGGCAGGTCTTGTGATTCTAGAAACTTGTCCATCTCTTCTAGGTTCTCAAATCTGTTGGAGTACAGTTTTTCATAATATTCTGTCAGTATCTTTTTAATTTCAGT
>NW_006921839.1:4711931-4712581 GCF_000298275.1 Orycteropus afer afer | reverse complement strand
TCTAATTTCAAAACATTGTGGTCTGAGAAGATGCTTTGTAGTATTTCAATGCTTTTGAATTTATTGAGGCTTGTTTTATGTCCTAACATATGATCCATTCTGGAGAAAGATCCATGTGCACTGGAGAAGAATGTGAATTGTGCTTTTGTTGGGTGAAATGCTCTGTATATGTCTATGAGGTCAAGTTGGTTGGTTGTCTTGCTAAGTTCTTCTCTATCTTCGTTGAGTTTTTTTCTAGTTGACCCGTCCCTCTTTGAAAGTGGTGCATTAAACTCTCCTACTACTATTGTAGAGTTGTCTTTCATCCCTTTTAATTCAGTTAATATTTGCTTCATGAATTTTGGAATACTTTCATTAGGTGCAAAAATACTTATTATTGTAATGTCTTCTTTGTCAATTGACCCTTTCAGCATCATATACTGTCCTTCTTTATCTCTTACGATGTTTTTCACCTTAATGTCTATTTTCTCAGATATTAATATTGCAACTCCTGCTCTTTTTTGATTATCATTGGCTTGGTATATTTTTTTCCACCCCTTAACTCTTAATTTATTTTTATCTTTGTATTCAAGGTGGGTTTCTTGTAAGCAGTATATCGATGGGTCTTCTTTTCTTATCCAGTCTGCCACTCTCTTTCTGTTGATTGGTGC
>NW_006921839.1:4708613-4710406 GCF_000298275.1 Orycteropus afer afer | reverse complement strand
TGCTTGATTTGAGGTTGCCTGTTGTTTCCTAGACATTTTGAGGTTGTCTTTAACTGTTGGTTATGTATTGATTTGTTTTGTCTTGGTTTTATGATTTAATATTTTGAAAAGGTGTAGCTGGTGTATTTTATTTTTTTGGTTATTAATTCAGGCATGCTGGGTTGCTCTGCAGTTTTCTTTGTGATGATGGAATTGCTGTGTGGAATGCAGGTGCAGGTCTCTGTTTGTTGTAAATAGGGCTTAGGATTTGAGCTGGCAGGTATTATGGTGGCTGAATGTGGTTATACTATTGGATGAATGAGGGTATAGGCAGAGAAAGTGGGAGGAGAAGAGAGAACGAAGCAAAGCTCCAAGGTGCCAGGAGCAGTTTCTAGGGCTTTTAGCAGGCTGCTAATGATGATGTTGTACTGTTAGTCATAGGCCCACAGCTCAAGTTCAGTAAAGTCTCCAATTGTTAGGGAGCTGCCAGTTTCCTCCAGGTTCAGACACATGCAAAAACCCCACTCTCGAGGCCCCTTCATGCCAAAAAGCTGACCTATAATAACTGCCCTGTTCCACGATCTGGTGCTGGAGTTCCTTCCAGGGCCAGTCCACTTGAAGCATTAATGTTTTCTCTGCTGCAGTTTCAATGGCGCTGGAGCCAGAGAAATGACTGCTTGCACCCAGTTAACCCAAGTTTACCAACAGAAGCAGGGGCTGACCCCTCTGCCAAAAAGCTGACCCAACATAACTGCCCCATTTGTGATCCACTTCTGGAATTCCTCCCAGGGCCCACCCACTTGAGGCATTAATGTTTCCTCTGCTCCAGTTTCAGTGATGCTGAAGCCAGAGAAATGCCTGCTTGCACCCAGTGGACCCAAGTTTACCAATAAAAGCAGGTGCTGAAGATTGATCCATGGGATGGCCGCTGGTTTTCTGGTGTGGTGCACCTTCTCCCCTACCCTAGAGAAGTCTCCGATGGCCCTTCTCACCCGCTGGTTGGTGCTCCCCAAGGGATGTCTCCAATGGCCTTTCTTGCCTGCTGGTCAATGCTCCATGTGTCAGATTCCCCTGTTTTTGTTATTTTTCTCCTGTTCCTTTCTCCTTTCTAATCCTACTCCCCTGAGTTTGGTGCACTCTGGCTCAATGCACTATTTGGAGCACCAGAATCCCTATTTCAAACTGCTGCACCTAGTTTTTCAGACACTAAGATGCTAGAGGGAATGAACGTGGGGATTAATAAAGAGACACCATTTTGAATAGTCTGGTCAATAGCTTTTTTTTCCCCCCTTATGTTATTGGCTTTGGTAGCAGGCAATCCTGGCTTCATAGAAAGATTTAAGGAGAACTCTTTCTTCCTCTATTTTTTAGAAGAGTTTGAACAGGATTGGTGACAGTTCTTCTTCAAATGTTTGATAGAATTCCCCATTGAAACCAATTGGCTATCTTAATAGATTTCATCTATCAGGTAGAAGAA
Source organism: Orycteropus afer afer (assembly GCF_000298275.1). Classification (NCBI taxonomy): domain Eukaryota; kingdom Metazoa; phylum Chordata; class Mammalia; order Tubulidentata; family Orycteropodidae; genus Orycteropus; species Orycteropus afer. Next base: position 4,708,950 of record NW_006921839.1, on the reverse strand, counting down.
TAGATCAAAACTAAAGTGCAATTGCTAATGAACCAGTTGTCTCATATATTAGCTATGATGAAGGCTGTTTGATTATTATTGTGCTGTGAAAAATGTTGATATTTTGTCTATGTTCAGATGTAATTATGGAGTGCTCTGATTTTAGTCTTGACCCATCATGGTCACAGTGTCCTTGTTTGACATGGTGTTCTATTAAATAGTTTATATTTAACTGGAGAACACCAGTGCCTAGCTATGAGTGCTAACCAGTTGCTAGCAACACCAGAGCCAAATTGATAGTCCAATTCAGATTTTAGCTAGAGAATCTGCTTCTCTCTGTCTTGCTGAAAAAAAAAAA
>NW_006921839.1:4706334-4707498 GCF_000298275.1 Orycteropus afer afer | reverse complement strand
TTTTTTTTTGGTTACCACTGAACAATTAAGCAGGAGTAACAGTAAAGGATTTGCTTTAATTACTTGCCAAGGCAGAATAAAATAAATGACATTAGAATAAGACAAAGAGCTAACACAGAGTTGGATCTGGGTGCAGCCTGGGAACACAGGCTTGAGGGGGCCATCATTACAGCAGCAGGGCTTCTGCACTTTTAAAACAGGCCTCCTATGAAGATGAGTCCCAAAACAAAGGAGAAGGGATGATGTACAAATGGAGTTTAGGGGCAAGAAGCCCAATCTAGATGACATCCAGATCCCTTCTCACTCTGGCTTGTTTCAGAGACACAGAAAAGACTCACGTGAGAACTTTTTTAATTGCTGTATTTTGAGAACATCTTTTACCTTCTCTTTCTGGACCATGAGAACTATAAAGCTGACTGTGCCTCCTTTTACAATTTGTCCTTTAGGAAGCTCAGCCATATATTTTTCCTGTGGTTCATATCTCCAGTTCAAAATTATATTATCCCTCTCAACTTCACCATTTTATTGTACGTGTTCCTTCAAATACTACATGAAATAAGGTGCCCATACAAAGTCCAACAAACTGATTAATACTTTCATGAAAATTATCTCATCTTCATGCATGCAAAATGTTAAATAATGTAAAATCAGTTGCTGTGGCATCGACTCCAACACATGGTGACCCCACTTGTGTTAGAGTAGAGCTGTGCTCCACATCATTTTCAATGGCTGATTTTTTGGAAGTAGACTTCCAGGTCTTTCTTCCAAGACACCTCTGGATGGACTCTAACTGCCAACCTTTTGTTTTGCAGCTGAGCACATCATTACCCATTTGTACCACCCAAGAACTCCAAATAATATGAAAATGTAGATAATATCGGCATGCTGAGAAAAAAAATAGTTGTAACTGTTTAAATGTGGGATTGAATTGCAATGACTAGAGAACTATCTTCAATTCACTAAATTCTAAACACAATCCTGGAATTATTGACTACTTTTATATTTCATAGAAATAATTTCAAGAAGTTTTGGGAATGCTAGATTTATATGCATATGAAAAGCTTATTATTAAAGTGTCTAAAATATCATGCTTGGCATTTGAGATAGCAGGCCTTCAAAAGCATAAGATAGAAATCCCTTCCTCAAGAGACTTGCCATCTAACT
>NW_006921839.1:4696275-4699599 GCF_000298275.1 Orycteropus afer afer | reverse complement strand
TCAAATGTCTTAGGCACTATGCCACCAGAGTGCCCTTCTTAAAATATAGAAGACCAAATAATTGACAGAGAAGATTAGTTGCATGATGAAAGAAATTGGTCTTGAGAATCAAGAACCTCAGGTTTGAAATTCAACTTCCATGCTCATTTTGTGATGTTTAGTACATTACCCACTATATTATACTAAAGTCAGTAGAACTGATAGAAAAGTGAAATATGATTTAAGTAGTCCATGTGGTCATAAGATCTTAGGTACATTTTGACCTATCTGTAAAGCTGAAAGCTTTTCTGATTAATTTACTAAGCCTGGAAATTTCAGATCAACCAGGTGTCCTATTGATAAAGTGTTCATTTTCAAATGTCTTAATTTATCATTGGCAATGACTGCAAAGTCAATCCTGCGAGAAGCACTCTTCCTCTCTGTTGATCCACCATCGATCCCTGATAAGGCAGTGTTACTAAATAAAAAGAACTCTGATTTGGGGATGAGGTAGATCTGGATTTGAAAACTTTTTCTGTTTCTTCTTAACTGCAACGCTGGGCAAGAAATTTAATCTGTATAAACCTCAATATCCTTTCTTACTAAAGAAAAGATTACAATAATTATCACACATCCAAAAAACTAAACTCACTGCCATCAAGTCAAGTCCAATTTACAGTGACCCCTCCTTGGGTTTCCGAGGTGGTATCTCTACAGAAGTAGATTGCCCAATCTTCCTTCCCAAGAGTGGTTGGTGAGTTTGAACTACCAGCCTTCTGGTTGCTATAAAGATTAGAGATGATGTGTGTATAATGCCCAGGACATGTAGTAGACACTTAATAAATGCAACTATTGTTCTCAGAGAAGGGAAAAGTCATGGGATAGTAGAAGAAAATGAGAGTAAGCTCCAGGTTGTAACTTAACTTCAGTACTCATTAGTTTCAGGAATTTAAACTCACCAATATAGGAGCACTGGTGCTGCAGTGTGTAAGGAATTTCACTGCTAACCAGAGGGCTGGTGGTTCAAACTCACCAACCACTCCTCAGAAGGAAGACTGGACAATCTACTTCCATAGAGATACCGCTTCAGAAACCCAAGGAGGGGTCATTCTGAGTGGGATTCAACTTGATGGCAATAAGTTTGGTTTTCTTTTGGTTTTGAATTCTTAGTATACTCATTTTAACATAAGGTGTTAATAATAGCTACTATACAAGGTTTTCTTTTTTCATTAAACAAGGCAGCTGACATAATGCATATGACATAGTAGTTTCTGAATCATTATTATCAATACCATTCCAAACCAAACCAAACTCACTGCCATTGAATCGATTCTGGCTCTTAGTGACCCCCAGTGGGTTTCCAAGACTGTAAATCTTTATGAAGTAGATCACGCCATCTTCCTCTCTCAGAGCGGCTGGTGGGTTTGAACCACTGACCTTCTGGTTAGCAGCCAGATGCCTTATCCACTATGCCACCAGATCTCCTTATTATTATCATTTGTTGTTGTTGTTATGTGCCGTCAAGTCAGACCTGGATCATAGCGACCCTTCCTTGGGTTTCCAAGGCAGTATCACTATGGAAGTAGATTACCCCATCTTCCTTCTGAGGAGTGACTGTGGGTTTGAACCACCAGCCTTCTGGTTAGCAGTCAAGTGCCTTAGGCACTATGCTACCAGAGCTCCCTATTAATATCATTGGTACTATTAAAATTATACTAAACCTCTGAATGGGAGCCCATGAAAAACATATTTACAGTGACTTGTGGTTGAAAAACCAGTTTATCCCAGTTTACTGGCCTAGCTTGAATTCATTTTTCTGTTTTGGTTTTACTACTTTATCCTAATTCTTACAGATAAAATAAATATCAAGTGAAGAGCAAAAAATTATTGTTTTTTTAATGTTGAGTACCAATTGCTGACATCTATTCAGTAAATTTGGCTAAATAGATAAGATTCTGTTCTCTTTATTTATTTATTTTTTAAAATAAGAAAGCAGGTTGGAATTTGGCTTCAGAAAATAAGATCCTGCAGTTGAGACAGGACAGAGATAGCCTTTAAAAGCTAAATGAAATGAATAGTCTTGCAAAGGAAAAAAAGGAAAGTTTCACGAGCCCCTAGAAACTAGCAAAAAAGCTTCAAAACTGTTGTTTTCAGTAATAATCATGATTACTTGGTTAAAATACCCTGTATGAGAAGCTTTCTATGTTTTTTGTGCCTCTACAAGGAAAATTAAAACAGAACACACAGCACTGGGGCCAATTTGTTTCCAAGGAAGTCAATTATTAATACAGTATTTAGTATTTAATGAACTAAGTCTATGTATGTGGAACACTGCAAAGAGAGCTCTCTACCAGCCGAGAACAGGTGTTGATGTAAGCTTTGCCCGTATGTTTACCAGCAGATTAGTACCCATTAAAATTATAATAATCTAATAAAAATTACTTTATATCCAGTGAAAGTAGAAACTCCTTTGTGTGTTGGAAAAAATATTTTATTCCCACTGCCATGGCATTGATAGGCTGGAAGTGACAAGAATCCACACCTAACTTACCCTGAATATTCTGAATTTCTATCCCCTTAACAGATCTTTTAGCCTCCCTTCCTTCAAAGGCTGTCCTACAAAGTCAGGACAGTCTGCTCATTTTCATGGATGCAGGGGAAGGACAAACTGTTACTCACTCACCATTATCTTCTTTAGTGATGAGAAACAAGACCCTTAGTAAACAATGCTGCTTTGTCTGTATTAGGAGAGGAGATGAACCTATGGTTTCTATAAGAGCCAAACTGGGCTTCTGTTTCCCATAAATTTCTGAATAGTTGCTAAGCAAGCTCTGAATCACTGAACTGTCAATTTTCGGAGAAACCCCTGACTTAGGACTGACCATAGCTAACACTGTGATGAAGGTGAAATCTACATTATCCCCATCTTCACAATGCCTACCACTTCTCTTAATGACATGATCTACTCTTTCTATTTCTAGTGAGTCTGGCAAACTTTACTTCCTGCTCTTCCACCAAAACCTGAGTTCAGGAAAATGTTCAGTAATATAGTTCCCATGTAGGGTAAAAATTGAAAATTAAAAGTATCTGTATCGTAACCAGGATCACACAAAAAACCAAATGCACTGCTGTTGAGTCAGATCTAACTCATAGTGACACCTTCTTGGGTTTCCAAGGCACTATCACTATGGAAATCGATTACCCAACCTTCCTTCTGAGGAGTGGCTGGTGGATTTGAACCTCCAGCCTTCTGGTTAGCAGTGAAATGCCTTAGGCACTATGCCACCAGAGCTCCTGTAAACAGGATAAAATACCTCTAAACTAGCTAATTACAGGTGCAGTGGA
>NW_006921839.1:4671274-4695781 GCF_000298275.1 Orycteropus afer afer | reverse complement strand
TTAGCAGTCAAGTGCTTTAGCCACTTAGAAAGAATAAATTTCGGAGGTAAAAATATCTTTTTATTGATTTATTTTAATAGTGACAGGGCATCTATTGAAATTTGGACTATATAAAGAAGGGATAAGGAGAAAAATCAGAAGTTTTCTGGGAATTAGGATTTTGAATGAGCTATGAGTGAGAAAAAAGTGGTTTGATACCAGTGTCGGAATCTGTCCTTTATTTACGTGCTCTGTAATATCGAGACTATATGGTGCATTTTTATTTTAATTTGTCTTCAATTTTGAATAAACATGGGACCTGAATGACTTAAGGACTTTTTTTTTTTTTCTCTTTTGTAAATGGAAACTTCCAAATTTAAAATAAAATATCTACCTTTTATTGGCTGGGGCAAAATAGGGTTCTTTTCAAAGGAAGACTTGAGCAGACCTCAGATCAAGGCAAAGGGGAGCAGGGTGGTTATGGGAGGGAAAAGCAGCAGAATTTCTCATATTGAACTGTTCTTTGCTTTTCTGGGCTGTTACAGGAAACAGCCAGAGGTTCAATCTCAACCACAGGTATCGCAGAAGGAAAGCCTGGTGTTCAGCTTCCAAAAGGTCACAACCCTGAAAACCCTATGGAGTACGGATCTACCCTGCACATATGCAGTCACCATTAGTCAAAATCAACTTGATGACAATAAGTACAGAAAACATAGGAAGGAGGAGATCATGAGATCACCTGTGACTTGAGGCACCCATACAAGATTCTCAAAGACTCAGACCCACTCCATGTTCATGCCATGAATCAACTCCTGCACTGTTCCAGGCTTCTGTAATACCAGAGGCCACCCCATGGTCACCAGCCTGGCTGAAAAGCATTTCTATTATTTCTGTGGAGGGAACTTTTGGAATGTCATGGTTTTTCTTTGCCATCACTGGTGATTTTTAACATTCAGTGAAAACTTTGTGTTGGAAATTGATTGAAAACCAAAAGACATATGTATGAAGACTATAAATTGCCAACTTTTTGAAATGTACACTTTCACACTTTCAAAAGTGTGATTAATGACTCTCCCTCATTCATATATTTTTGTCTTTAGACTGGGAGCTCTGGTGGTATAGTGCCTAAGGCATTTGACTTCTAACCAGGTTGGTGGTACAAACCCACCAGGCACTCCTCAGAAGGAAGGTTGGTCAATCTACTTCCATAATGACACCTCCTCGGAAACCCAAAGAGGGCTTGCTGTGAGTTGGGTCTGACTCGATGGCAGTGAGTTTGGTTTTTTTGGTTTTTGTCTTTAAACTAGAGGATAGTGAACTGGCATTAAACTAGCAATTCTCAGAATGATCAGGAAGCTAGCTCCACCTGGCCCCAGGAGAGAGGCTCCAACAGGAGAAGAGGAAAGTCTAAGTAAGTGATTCCAATAGCAAGCATGGTGATATAAAATCTGATCTTATCTCTTTAGCACCCAATCAGTTCAAGTCTGAATTTTTGTCTATAATTTTTTATATATTTGGTAAATTCATGTAAATAAGTTTCCAAAAGATCTGCCTATTTTTACTTATTATCTGTCCAATACATCTGGATAAAGACAATATAATCCCAACCAACAGTAAGCAAGAAGCCCCCAAATGTCGTAAGAGATAAAATTTGCTTTCCTTGTCAGGAACATTTAGAAATAGTGTTAGTTCTGGTGATGCAGTGGTTAAAACATTTGGCTGCTAACCAAAAGGTTGGTGTTTCGAACCCACCAGCCACTCCACAGGAGGAAGATGAAGGAGTTTGTTTCCATAAAGATTTACCATCTTGGAAACCCTATGGAGCAGTTGTACTTTTAGGGTTGCTATGAGTCAGAATTGACTTGATGGCAGTGGATTGGATGGTTGGTTGATTATTAGGACTTAGTATGTACAGCTGCACTATACAGCCAGAATGCTCCTTGGGAGTGAGAATGGCCAGACTTCGTCTCACCTACTTTGGTCATGTTGTCAAAAGGAACCATTCCCTGGAGAAGGATATCATGCTTGGTAAAGTGGAGGTTCAGTGAAGAAGGGGAAGGCCCTTAATGAGATGGATTGACACAGTAGCTGCAATGATGAGCTCAGGTATAGCAAAGATCATGAAGCTGGCACAGGAATGGGCGGTGCTTTGTTCTGCTCTGATAGGGTCGCTATCGTTGAGATGACTCGATGGCACCTAAAAACAACAACAGCAGTATGTACAGATTGAGCTTAGTTTCCCAAGATTATTCTGTGACTTAATTTCAACAAGTGCTTTATGGGTAAAATGTGGAAAAGAATTTTGTTGTTGTTATGTGCCGTCGAGTTGGACTCGACTCATAGCAACTCCTCCTTGGGTTTCTGAGGTGGTATCACTATGGAAGTAGATTGCCCAACCTTCCTTCCGAGGAGTGGCTGGTGGGTTTAAACTACCAGCCTTCTGGTTAGCAGTCAAGTGCTTTACACCCTATGCTACCAGAGCTCCTGTGGAAAAGAATAGGAAAGGATATTTCTAAGGCCTCTAGATATTCTGCAGTAAGGACTTCCCTACTCAAAGAGAGGCCTGAGAAGAAGTTGAGAACAAGAGCCTCACTCTGGACTATGTGAACCAGGGAAAGCCAGTGGATCTGTGTTTTTCATCAGTGCACAGCAAAAGGTCTGTCCAGGTGACCAGCATAACAACATTGTGGGGCTTGGTTGACCGCTGCTGTTCCTTGATACAAGGCTAACCTACTCAATGGCCCTGTTGTGGCTGGCACATGAAGGTGATTATAACTGTAAACTCTAGGTTCATAAAGGCATATATAGCTGTGTAACCTAGACATTCAAGCATTTGCTCCAGGACCTACCCTTCTCCTTACCTCTGCCCTTGCCCCAAATGCTCTCACTTGCTGTCACCTTTCAGAGCCCAGATTTTAGCTGAATGACCTGACTTACTAAAGGCTTTTGGGTCCCTCAGTCTTGGTATTATACAGACACCATTTTTAATTTTTGGACTCACACTCTTGTCAAACTTTTGATCTTGTTCACTTCTTCTATCTTAGCTTTCTTTGAAGTTTTAGGTAAAATCACCATCCTCCAGTCTCAGAGTTTAGCCACTCTTGAAGAAAGAGATGGACAAGCATGACAGATTTGGTCTGCTGGCTTAACCACAAGGCTTTGAGAAAGTTCTGGGAACAAGTTGGATAACACTATGGCTATCGTTAATACTGAGAGTGGTATCTTTTATGGTTAGACTTCTAGAGGTGATGAAAGATGGACCTTTGGTTCATTAGGAACAAAGAATAATTATGAAAGCCAAGACTTGAAGGAACAATCTTTCCTTTGACCCAATAGCCTAATGGGATTAGCATATTGTGCTGATGAGTCCTTTTGTTAGACGGGTCAGGATGTTGTCACAATCCAACTGACATTTAGACATTAGTTGTCCCCTTAGGAGATCTGGGTCTAAGGCATTTGGCTGCTAACCAGAAGGCTGGTGGTTCAAACCTACCAGCCACTCAACGGAAGGAAGGTTGGGCAATCTACTTCCGTAGTGATACCACTTCAGAAACCCAACCAGGAGTTAATATGAGTCAGATCTGACTCCACAGCAGTGAGTTTTGTTTGTTTGTTTGTTTTACCATATTCCTTGGTGCAGGACTTTGTAGCTTTATGCAGTCTCCATAAAGAATTTACCAGCACCAAAGTCAATGGTGAGCAATGTGGAATTTTCTGGAGCTTTTATCAGAGAAATAGAAGGAAGTTATATCAGACATTCAAAAGTCAGCCATTTTAAAATACTCGTTGGGTGTGTTTGCTCTCCAAAATTTTGCCTTTCTTACTGAGGACCACAGAAGCTTCCTTCTCAGTTCTTCCATGTACCATACTCAGACTCCTTTTCCTGAATTCTAATCCTCCCCTACTTATTATGCAGTTACCAAGACCAATCCTAATTAGAAGTCAAGAGTAAGTTATAAATAACAACAACAGCAATAAAACATTTTCTAATATACTAGAATAAAATTCTTAGAAAGGAGCAGTGACCAATTCTATACACATGATAAAATTTACTCCTCTTTATAGTAATGTGAGACATGCTTTATTCTCCATAGTTGATAGATAAGGCTTAAAATTGGCTTGTATTGGAGGACATTATGCTGAGTGAAATAAGTCAATCACAGAAGGACAAATATAGTGTTAGTTCATTATTGTAAAAAGTCAAGGAAAGGTTTATATATAGAAGGAAATGTTCTTTGTTGCTTACCAGGGGTGGGAGGAGAGGAAGAAATACTGAAAAAGAAAAAACATGCATTGACCCATGTCACTTTAGTTTTGTGTATTTCACTGTACACAAATTATATTTCAATAAAATGTATTTTAAAACAATTAAAATAAAATAAAATTGGCTTGTAAAATAGAGTCCAAATCATATGACTCCACGTCAGGCTTATTCTTACCACATAGGGAGTCAGGTCCCCTTGGCTACATCTAAGGGGAGGGGAGAGACTCTTTCATTATAATCCTTATCACGAAAAAAGACAATAAATTTTAAACACATTGAGTTTAGAGACTTTGATTTAACCTGGCTATGGCATTTTCTTGAAAGTGTGTGTGGGGGTGGTGGGGGTGAGAAGTAACCAAACCAAAGGAAATCAGGAACTCTTGGTTAAAAAAGAAAATAAAAGCCCTCACACAGGGTATTTTCCTACTACTTGCTTATTTTGTTAAACTCGTTTTGTCAGCAGGGGTTCCCTCTGACTGTGAAACACAGGAAGGAGAAAATCTTTTCTTAACAATAATATGTGCATACCATGAAAGAGACGAAGCAGAAGATTAAGCAAGGAACCCAGCTATTTTATTGCCTTGAGGCATTATTCATTTTCCTGACACATTATGTTTTTAATTAAAATTACATGTGAGTTAATTAAAATGTTCACTTGTGCACTTTTTCCCCTGTTCTTGCCCTGGTTTCCTGTTACTCTTTTAGCTTCTTGGTAAAACTCAGTTTCCTTTCAATTTTACTGCATTTATTAGCTGCAACATTCACGAAGACTCAGTATACTCACCATTTATTTTAATGTTTTTTTTTTTTTTAATCTTATTTTAGAACTTATACTTAAGTCAACAGGGAAAAGGGAGGGGACCAGAGTTAGAATTATTCTGACTCTTGCATTTTTCCTTGGTTATTTAATTTAAAACTTATTAAATTGGTATTGAAAGTATACTTATTAAAAAGGGGCCTGTTATTATTTGTGTATGTGTGTGTGATAGACACATTTTGGGATGTTTATCCCATGTAGAGTCCTTTGTTCTGGGAAAAAAGTATTGCTTATTACACTGCATAGTTAGGTAATCTCAACTTTCCCTGCCTATAAGTGATTGATTATTTACTGGGTCCAATCAATCAATTGGCAGGTCAGTAACCCTGAGAGAGAGAACCTCTCTTGATAATATTGATATAGAGACAGAGACCTTGGTTACTGTTTAGGTCTGTATTGAGTCTTGGGACTGGAGGCTTTGCTGTTTATTTGCAAGCAGAGGAAGTTTGTGAAAGGAAGAATAGATTGAAAGAAGCAAAATTGGAAGCACCAGTATGGTCCTGTGAGTAACATAGACTTAGAGAATCTTTGGTTTCCAATTTCTTTCCCATTCCACTTCTCACGCAGCCTGGAGGAATCCTTACTGTAGTCCTGAAATGACCTATTGTTTCTCTGCAACAAATTCTTTTCTAGCATTAGCTAAAACTGCTTATAAACAATGAGCTCTGCCTAGATTTCTCATGCCTCAAAGTCTATATAGCCCTCTCCAGCCCTGATAGAGATAATATTAAAAGACAAAAATCGTAAAATGAGTATAAAGAGATCAAATATTATTGCAATTCAAGGATTACATGCTAAAGCTACATGAGCAAAGTGAAGTCCAAGGGTGAGAAGAGTGTTTTTTTCCAACTACATAAGCACTTCTCTATGAATAGTTTAGGGGAAATCCCTTTCTTTCTTTCTTTTTTTTTTTTTTTAAAGTAAGTATTCTTTTTCATTTCCAGTGATATCTCAGTACTCAGGAATGTGTTAATACATCTGAGAAATTGGTGGTCTGAATAATTGTCTAGCTGAACTATTGGTTACTTTTTCCCTGATGCCTTGATAAGCACTGCCACATCTTTCTCTCCTGATCAGACTTCTAGAATGCTAGCATTAGCCCAAGTCCCTGGGTAGCGCAAACAGTTAAGCTCTTGACTAATAGCTGAAAGATTGACAGTTCAAAACCTCAGAAAACAGGTCTGGCAATTTGCTTCTCAAAGGTCACAGCCTTGAAATCCTATGAAGCATAGTTCTATTTGCACATATAGGGACACTGTGTGTCACAATTGACTTGATAGAAACTAACAGAAACAACAAAAGCTTAGACCAGTTGATGGACTTCATGTGTACCTTAGGTGGACCTGCAATCTAACAATCCTCCAAATCCTTTTTTTCTCTTTCCCTGCTTAAACTCTTTGGTCTTTCATCATAATTGCATCCCAATTCTCTACCATCTCTTGATTTTCAAAACCCATAACTCAGAGTTAAGGCCATAACTCCACCTAGTTTTTACCTGCATTTGGACAGCATGTGTTTAGAGAAAGGAACTTTGGTGGTTCAGTAGTTAAAGCATTCAGCTGCTAACCAGAAACAGAGGTTTGAACCCACTAGCCACTCCACAGGAGAAAGATGAATCAGTCTGTTTCTGTAAAGATTTACAGCCTTGGAAACCCTATGGGGCAGTTCTACTCTGTTCTGTAGGGTTGCTATGAGTCAGAATCGACTTGATGGCAGTGTATTGGATTGGATAGTTGGAGAATAATTTATAATTACCTTGAAGGATTTTCCTTTAAATTTTCAATTGTTAACCTCAAGAACACCCTTAATGTTGTCTGGTAGTTACATCATTTTCTCTGTCTATCCACTCTTCCATTGTTTATATGCCCTTTTTGAATCCTCTCTTATTCTTGGAATCTGTGGAAGTCCTCTTTTGATTGATGCAATTTATTTATTTTTCAGTAAAGTAAAAAGTCAAGATTTCAAATGAAAGTGAGGATGGAGAGTACCTATTAGAGATTTGGACATGAGACTACCCCACCTTATCTACTTTTATACCTATGTTGGCCACATATTGGTTATACTGGTGAATCATTAATGCTTCTACCCATGACCAACCCTGCCACTTGTGCAGTATATAGATTTCATCTATGTTAACCTACACAAGGATTTGTTCCCTAACAAGTCTCCCTTTCTCCCCTCTCTCCTACATTATCAACCTGCTCTTCCTTCTGGAGCTTTCCTGTAAGTACACCAACATGCTGTTGTTTTTTTTTTTTTTTCCACCTTAAGCAATCCTTTCTTGATTTCTTTCTACATCAGCTATCATCCCTTCATTCTATTTCCTTTCAGTACTGAAATGTTCAATGAAATCAACTGTACTAGTCCTTCCTGTTCCTCTATTCTCATTCTCTCTTACCATGTTAGATTACTCAATAAACAAGATAGGCATGGATTTACTTGTGCTCACTAACCAATTTGTAGTGAATAATTTCACATTTTTCATCACATCAAAGATGGCTGGCATCTGTCTCTTCCCAGTCACACTGCACTCTCCTACAGAATCAAAGCTTCTTTTCAAATTTGCAATCCTGACAGGGATGGCATACACATTAAACAAGGTAAGCATGGGCTTACCTGTACTTACCTATTAATCTGTAGTGACCAGTTTCACATGTTTTTCACCACATCTTTGAAGCTCATGTGAAATTCTTCACTAAAGATTAATAAGCAAACACAAGTGAGCCCATGCTTACTTTCCTTATTGTGTAATTTGCCTTGCTCTTGAATCAATTCCAGTGAGGCTTTTGTCTTGACCCACTTACCAAAGCTGTCCTTTCAAGTTTCTAATGGCTTTTACATTTATGAACTCAACAGTGAGTTCTCAGTCCTGATGTACTTGACCAATCAGCATTATTTAGCAGAGCTGAGTACTTCCTCCCCCATGATATACTTTCATCACTAGTTTCCAGTGTTTCTCTTAGTTTTACTAATTCCTCCTTCTTAGACTCTTTTGTTGCTTATTCTTTTTCTCCAAGGCTCTTAATGTTATGATGCCCCAGGACTTAGTTCTCATTCTTCTTCTCATTTTCATCACTCTTGATGATATCATTCAGTCCTAGGACTTTAAATATAATATCTGTGCCAATGACTCCCAAATTTACATCACTAGTTCAGACATCTCTTCTGAAATCCAGACTTCTAAAGTCACCTACCAATCTGACATCTTCATCTGGATGTCTAATAGGAATGTAATTGTTTAGCATAAATTTGAACACTTGATCGCCTCTCATCCCACAATCTGCTTATAATCTTTTCTATCTCATTGTAGGGCAAATCTATCTTTCTATTTTCTCAACCCAAAACATTGGATTCACCTGGGTTTCTATCTCTTTCTCATATTCACAATCATTATTTTACAAAATCCTATGGACCTTACCCCAAAAAAGTTTACCCAGAATCATACCACTTCTCACCTTCTCCATTACTTCCACTCCATTTCAGTGACCACTATAAATTATAACTGGTTTCACTGCTTCCACATTGGTACTTCTCTAGCCAATTACAACAGAGAAGAAAGAGTGCTTCTTCTACAATGTGTGTCAGTCATATTATTCCTCTGTTGACAACCCTGCAATGATTCCCTATTCCACTCAAAGAAGAAGCCAAAGTCCTTATATTATGATTAACAGTTCTAGGCATAGTGACCTCTTTGCTGATTCTCCAAAATTCTAAGCACACTCCTTTTATCCCTCAGCTTTATTCTCAGATATCAACATAGCTCATTCCTTCATGTAATTAATTGTTCAAAAGTCCAATTGTTAGTGATTTGATTTTTAGCCATCTACGTAAAATTGTAATCTCACATATTCTGATGCTTCTTGACAGGCTCTCTTTTGTTTTCTATAGCGCTGATGACCTTCTAAGATACTATATAATTTACTTTTAAATTAGGAAACTATTCTGTTGATAATCTCCTACACATGAGACATTCCCCCTCTAAAATATGACATTTTTGTACTTTTTTGCACTAATTTAAAGATTGGAAAGGCCAAGGTGACTAGAATGTACAGAAAAAAGTATAAAAGACCTCCAAAATCTGAATAGAGATAATCTTAAATCTCTTCCAAATACTAAGTTATGACATATATGAGGGAAGACACCATGAAGCTGGCAAGCAACAACTACCAAGAAAGAACAACTACTGGAGAAATGTAAGTGAAAAAACTACTGGAGCCTACATATGATTGTCCTGATCAACCAGAATGAAAAACCTCCTTGAACAGATGCTTTTAGTAGGGACCCTGCAAAGGTCAGACCTCCTTAGAAGTAGGGCCAAACTAGCCACAGCATAGAGCTATATTTGTCTTAACAAAGCTAAAAACAAACCTTAAAAGTATCAATCTTACCTACAAGCAAAATTATTGTCAGGTAGACAAATCTCAACACTCTTTAAAGGAAGATAATAGAATCAAGACACATAATCCAGACAAGAAAAGGAAGATGAAAAAATCCAGACACTGGTACCATTTAAATATCTAGCATTTAACTTTTTTTTTTTTTTTTAAAGTACTATATTTTCAAAGAGGTAAGAAAATGTGACACATGATCATGAGAATAATTAGCTATTTCAAGGAAGAAGGTAAATAGAGAAAAATTGGCTTTGATGCTCTCTTATTGCATATTCAGTGGAACCCCATATCACAAAGCCTTCTCAGCTTTCAGTATGCCACTCCCAGCCTCACAGTGCTCAGAATTTCACACAACAATGCTCTCTCTTTTTCCCCTTCCCTTTTATCCAACTAAATTGAGTCCCTCAAAAAGATATATGTTGAAGTTCTAATCCCCAGTACCTGTGAACATGACCTTCTTTGGAAACAGGGTGTTGAAAATGTTATCCGTTAACGTGAGGTCATATCGGAGTAGGGTTGGTCCTAATCCAATATAACTGGCATCCTTAAAAAAAGAGTAGAAGAGACACAGAAAGACAGACACAGAAGAAAGATGGTCACCCGGCAATGGAGGCATAGATTGAGGTTGTAAGCCAAGGAATGCCAACATTACTGGGAGGCCCCAGAAGCTAGAGGAGACATGGAATTGATTCTCTCTCAGACAATTCAGGAGAAATCAACATGACCGACACCCTGATTTCTTACTTCTAGCCGCCAGAACTGTAAGAGAATAAATTTCTGTTCTTATAAGCCACACAGTTTACAATATTTCATTAAGGCAGCCTCAGAAAGCTAATATATCAAATGAACTCACATGACTTCTCTATATATTATTCTTTTCTAGTTGATTTCACTCTCATGTGTACTAAATTTGCAACCAACTAATCAGATCGTGGGGGCTCTGGTAGCATAGTGCCTAAGGCATCTGACTGCTAACCAGAAGGCTGGCAGTTCAAATCCACCAGCCACTCCTCGGAAGGAAGGTTGAGCAATCCTACTTCCGTAGTGATACTGCCTCGGAAACCCAAGGAGGGGTCGCTATGAGTCGGGTCTGACTCTATGGCACATAACAACAAAAACAATCTGATAATTCAATGAGTTCCAAGGGTGAAAGAGCTATAAAAACTTCTTTGTCTTTCAATATTTCTACATACATATCTGTATGTACAATAAGAATGCCCATATATATAATACAGCTAACAGGAAGCAAACTTAAGGTAACTGCTTAGCCACAGCCAACCAATGTGAAGGAGCAAGTTGTTGGGTCTATGAGCTTTGGACAATGATCATGGGGGACATCAAGTTCAATTGCCATAACATACTACACAAAAGCATTGCTCTACATCTAATTTTGGTGAGTAGTAACTGGGGTTGTAAAAGTTTGCAAGTGGTTATCTAAGATGCAGCAATTGGACTCTTCTCACCCTGAGTAAAGAGGAATGAAGAAAACCAAAGACACATGGAAACAATTAGTCCAAGGGACTAGTGGACAACGTGAACCTCAGCCTATATAACCCTGAGACCAGAAGAACTAGATGGTGCCTGGCTACCACTGTCAATAACTCAGAAAAGCATCAGTGTAGGAGATCCTGGATAGAGCCTGAGAAAAATGTGGACCAAACTCAAAATCATAAAAAAAGACCAGGTTTACTAGTCTGATAGAAACTTGTGAAACCCCCAAAACTATGGCCCCTAATTACCCTTTGGGCCTGGAACTGAATTCACTCCCATGTCTTCTAGTCAGACAACATAGATGGATATAAGGCGAACATTTACACCAGGTGGGTACACTCCTTAGAACAATTAATCACAAGAGATCAGAAGGGCAGTATTTGCATAGGGAGATAGCTCAAAAGGCAATAATGCATAAGAAAGAAGAACACAGGGAGGGGGTAACTACAGGGAGGAAGTGGGAAGAAAGCTGTTACATTATGGGGATTGCAATCAATGTCATGAAATAAAATGTGTATGAACTGTTGTATGGGAAATGAATTTGCTCTGTAAATTCATCATCATCATCATCATCATCATCATCATCATCATCATAATATAGGAGAGAGGGCAGAAGGGTTAATTGGTCCAACACAGTAGCTGTGTGCCAAAGGGAACAATGAGTTATGTGATAACTGGGATTTTATTTGTGACATTGTTTTACTGTGCACTGTGATTGTGTATGTTTGTATTAGTTATCTATTGCTGTGCAGCAAATTACCCCAAAGCTTAGCCTCTTAAAACAACAAATACTTTTTATGTCACACACACACACACACACACACACAATTTCTTCATCTCTACTGTCACTAGGGCCTCTCTTTACTTTCCTATGGTACTGCCATTTTACTCTGTGTAGGAACTTCACTTGAGAAAGGGAAGAGGTAATTGATTGGAAAAGATCACCTTGAATGTTGGAAATTAATAGAACTACCTCTTGATACAATTAGGAAGACACCTATTTTCATTCATATCTGAAGGCTAAAGGGGTTAGGATTATAGTGACTAGGACCCAATATCAAGAATAGACAGGCTGTGAAAGTGATGTGTTGGCCAGATTTTCTTAATTTTCTCCTACCTTAGTTTGGAGTTGTAGTGCTTGAGACTGATGAGCGTGAACTAGTAAAAGGATGTCGTATGTGTCTCCAAATAGTGGGTAAAGTAAATAAGAGGTCCAAGGAGGTAAAGCCTGACAGGAAAGGACCAGTATTCCTGAATAAAAAAGACTAGACAACTCTTCAGTGAGTAATTGGTATTCTCAGTTTATTTTAAGAATATTTATATTTATAAATTTATAAAATCTAGATATTTTTAACAAAAGACTCTACCCTCTGTACCTCAACCTTTTAGACTTATCTTTGGAATGATCTTTTAATTTGGATATACTGATCTTGTAACTAAACAATTTGACGTTGCCATCAAGTCAAATTCTGACTCATAGCAACCCTACAGACAGAGCAGAACTGCCCCATAAAGTTTCCAAGGCGTGAATTTTTACAGAAGCAGACAGCCGTATCTTTCTCCCGCTGTAACTAAACATTTTCCAAAATATTTAGCTAAGCCTAAAATATGTTAATGTATTTCTCTCACATAATCAGATACCAGCCTAATTTTGCAGAAAAATTACTAAGCTTTCTTTATTTTTAAAAAATCATTTATACTCAGCAGGAGTCTCACCTCAGAAATAGCAAGGCATTATTTAATTTTAAAAGTGTTTCAGTGTGACATTTCAGACATTTTGAGAAGTCCATAAAAGATAAGATTACCTGACAGTGGGGCTGTGTCACAACATCATTACACTGATTAACTACCAGAACCATTTCATTTGCATGAAACCATTTGATGATGGCATTGGGAATCAAGTGATATTGTGTTTGGAAGCATTTGTGTGTGCTATTTATTTCAGCATAATGCATATTTATTGGTATTTTATTCACAATATAAGTCACAAGTTAATAACAGTTTACCAGGCTTTAGAGTCTTGCCTTTTCAAATGTTCAACATCAAGCTCTCGAGCAATGTCACAAGGCACATATATCCACAAAGGACTCCCAATTGAATATACAAAGCAGCATTTCTTCCACAGTTGAGCAGAGGCTTATGCTATGTAGTCTTCTTTGTAGGGCTGCCAGATTGGTAAATAAAAATTTTGGGAACTGAGTTCTATTTTGATATCCTGTAAACAACAAATAATAGTTTAATGTATGGCTCATGCAATATGTGGGATATGCTTATGTTGTTGTTGTAGTTAGGTGCTGTCGAGTCATCTCTGACTCATAGTGACCCTAAGCACAGCAGAACAAACACTGCCTGGTCCTGTGCCAGCCTCATGATCCTTGCAATACCTGAGTCCATTGTTGCCACCGCTGTGTCTATCCTCATTGAGGGCCTTCCCCTTCTTTGTTGACCCTCCACTTTACCAACCATGATATCCTTCTTCAGGGAATGGTTCCTTCTGACAACATGACCAAAGTAGCTGAGATAAAGTCTGACCGTTCTAGCTTCAAAGGAGCATTCTGGCTGCACTTTCTCCAGGACAGATTTGTTAGTCTGGAATTCCCGTTCTTCTCAATGTTATCCACAATTTGTTATGATCCACACAATCTAATGATTTTGCATAGTCAATAAAACACAAGTAAACATCCCTCTGAAACTCTTTGCTTTCAGCTAAGACCCATCTGACATCAGCTATGATATCCCTCGTTCCATATCCTCTTCTGATTCCAGTTTGCATTTCTGGAAGCTCTCTGTCAATATACTGCTACAACCGTATTTGAATTATCTTCAGTAAGATTTTACTTGCACGGGATAGTAATGATATTGTTCAATAATTTCTACATTCTGTGGGATCACCTTTCTTTGGAATGGGTACAAATATGGATTTCTTCCAGTCAGTTGGCAAGTAGCTGTCTTCCAAATCTCTTGGCATAACTGAGTGAGTGCCTCCAGCTGGGCATGTTTATTGAAACATCTCAGTGGGTTTTCTGTCAATTCCCAGAGCCTTATTCTTCATCAATTCCTTCAGTCCAGCTTCAACCTCTTCCTTCAATATCATTGATTCTTGATCATATGCTACCTCCTGAAATGAATGAACATCAACCAATTCTTTTGGGTACAGTGACTCTGTGTATTCCTTCCATCTTCTTTTGATGCTTCCTACATCATTCAATATTTTGCCCATAGAATATTTCAATATTGCAACTCAAGGCTTAAATTATTTCTTCAGTTCTTTCAGCTTGAGAAATGCTGAGCATGTTCTTCCCTTTTGGTTTTCTAACTCCAGGTCCTTGCACATTTCATTATAGTGATTGGCTTTGCTCAAGCTGCTCTTTGAAATCTTCTGTTCAGCTCTTTTATCTTGTCATTTCTTCCATTTGCTTTAGCTACTCTTCATTCAAGGGCAAGTTTCAGAGTCTCTTCTGACATCTATTGTGGCCTTTTCCTCCTTTCTTGTCTTTTTAATGATCTCTTGCTTTCTTCATGGACAATGTTCTTGATGTCATCCCACAGTTCCTCTAGTTTTCTGTCATTGGTGTTCAGTGCATCAAATCTATTCTTTAAGTGGTCTCTAATTTCAGGATGGATACGATCAAGGTCATATTTTGGCTCTTATGGACTTGTTTTAATTGTCTTCAACTTCAATTCAAACGTGCATATGTGGAGTTGATTGTCTGTTCTGCAATCAGTTCCTGGCCTTGTTTTGGCTGAAGATATTGAACTTCTCCATGGCCTCTTGCCAGAGATGTAGTCAGTCTGATTCCTGTGTACTTCATCTGATGAAGTCCATGTGCCTAGTCATCGCTTATGTTGTTGAAAAGGTATTTGCAATTAATAAGTCTTTGGTTTTGCAAAATTCTATCATGTGAGCTCCAGCATTATTTCTATCACCAAAGCCATATTTTCCAACTATTGGTAACTCTTCTTTGTTTCTAACTTTTGCATTCCAGTCTCCAGTGATAATCAATACATCTTGACTGCACGTTTGATCGAGTTCAGACTGTAGAAGTTGGTAGAAATCTTCAATATCCTCATCTTTGGCTTTGGTGGTTGGTGTGTAAATTTGGGTAATAGTAGTATTAACTGGTCTTCCTTGTAGGCATACGGATATTATCCTATCACTGACAGTGTTGTACTTCAGGACAGATTTTTAAATAATCTTTGTGACAATGAATGCCACACCATTCCTCTTCAATTTGTCACTCTTGACATAGTAGATCATATGGTTGTCTGATTCAAAATGGCCCAAACCAGTCCATTTCAGCTCACTAATGCCTATGATATCGATCTTTATGCATTCTGTTCTATTTTTGACATCTTCCAATTTTCCTAGATTCATACTTCATACATTTCATGTCCCAATTATTAATGGATGTCTGAATCTTTTTCTGCTCATTTTCAGTTGTGCCATATTTTTATATTTTATTTTTAGTATATTTTTATACTAAAAATAATTATTTGTTGTTTATCAGAAATTCAAATTTAAGTGGCCAACTGCAGTTTGTCTGTCATCTTTACTCCATTGTGCTAGAGCAATGAAGCTGTAATCAGCTTTTGAAAATATCTAACCATACATATTTCAAGCTAGTACAAGCCAGATAGAAATTTCACTTTAGTCATGTAAGATTTGGACATGCTTTATTTAGCCACCACCACAACCATTCCGAAAAATCTACCCTCATTTGCATCTTGGATGCTGTCAGATAAACCTGGGTTGTGTTCCTTCCTTATAAGTAACATCTATGGAATTACATTGTGTGAAGGAACCTAATGAGAGAAAAAATTTAGATCCTGATTTAGAACTTCATTATCTTAAGTGGAAGTTTCATCTCCCCCTCCCCAAATGAGTGATGGTTGGTGTGTTCCAATCCATCAGACCATCATCAGATTAAGTTGTGAAAAAGCCTATTGGGGATTAGAGCCTTGAGAGAAAAATCATCAATGTTGGTGGAATCAGAACCACGTGGTGACAGGAGATTGGATGCAGGGTCTGGATTGACTTGACACATTCCATACTGGACTGTCTGACTTCTCAGAATCTTCACTGGAGGCAGCAAGGGGAGCATTTAGTGTACCCCACTTCTGGGGTTTCAGCTCAATGCTTAGTGACAATAGCAGCTGCACTAGTTGTCAAGTGATGATACTAATGGCAATTAAAGGTCTCTAGATAAACTGACAAGAGGTTAGTCTAGACTCACTACCCTTTCTTCCCATGCCAACTTTGTGTCCCAGTGACCACTCTACCTGTTACCGTTCTTGAGAGTATTTGGATGGGGCTCTAGGGTGAAAGCTACAACTGGATCATATCTTCATCATACCTGCACTATGTGGATAAGCTAGTGATGTAGATGCTGATGCTCATTCAGAGCTACTGCTAGTAGATAACAGTTCTAACAGTTCTGTGTGTTCAGGAGCTGTCAACACCATCTATCTCTGTGTGTGATTTGTGGGTGATTTCTGTGGATGACACTTGTGCCTCTTGCCATCAGAGTTCAGAAACTAAAGATTAATGAGAGGAAGATACAAATTATCAGGGGCAAAGCATTAGTAAAAGCAGGAAGGTCTTTTTCTTTATGGAGCTGGAGTAACCAGGATTCAGCATTTCAACTGACTTTTATGTCTAGCAAGCCAGGGGCACTGACTGCAAGCACATTTGGCTCTATCTCCTCCTCTGCCATTCCTTGTTGTTGTTGTTATGTGACATCGAGTCGGACCTGACTCACAGCAACCCCTCCTTGGGTTTCCAAGGCAGTATCACTACAGAAGTAGATTGCCCAACCTTCTGTCATTCCTAGGCCCCCCAAAATCCCATTCCCACTGCACAAGTTGTTGCCAGACTGAGAAGCAGTTGTAGTTTTCTTTCTGGCCCCCTCCTTTTATTTTTTGCTATTTTTAGAGAATTTTGAATAACAATCTATTTCCCTCATTTGTTATTCTTGATGAATGGTAAATTATTCTAATAGCATTGACTGTTCTATTCATTTCTTATTTGAGGATGATTAGAAGTGAGGAGCTATTACGAAGGCTCACCAGTTCCAAAAATTAGACCTTAGAATTTTGTGTTGCCTTTTGGCTCTGAATAATTATCTCTATTGCTTCCTCTCATTCTGTCACACAGACACACCTCTTTTCTTTTTCCCTGGTCATGATCTATTTTTACTTCAGAATCAGTATGCCCAGTCCTCAAAAATTTACTCCAAAAGGAGATATATAAACCTCTGAAATGCAATCTCTCTCAGATATATAGGGTGGTTTTTTGTTTTTCTTTTTATGTTTACATTCAAAAAAGGTTTTGTAGCTCATTACCAACTGTGCTATTTAACTGTACAAAATACAGAAGAAGACATGGCTTGTGGATGACAACATAGCTTCATGTACAATGCCATTGACAGATTACTCTGAGAGTAAAATAACATAGAATGTGAAAAAAAATTGATAATGGTATTTATTTTGAAAAACCCTTTAATTTGGGTGTTTAAAGCCTTATCCACCCCTTAGCCATTTATAATGTTGAAAAAAGGTATCTGCAGGGAAGAAATCACTTGGCATGCAAACTTCTTTCATACAATTTCCAGTGTCATTTTATCACCAAGTCCATATATTCTAGCTACCAATGCTTCTACTTTATTTCCAACTTTTGCATTCCAATCACCAGTAATTTTCAAAAACAACAATGATGACTATATATTTGAGCCTTGTAAGACAGGACACACGGGAATCAAAATGACTGTATCTGTGGAGACTATGGAGAAGCTCAGTCTCACCAGTCAGAACAAGGCCAAGAGTCGACTGTGGACAGATCATCAATTGCTCATATGCAAGTGTAACTTGAAGCTGAAGGAAATTAAAACAAACTCATGGTAGCCAAAATATGACCTTGACTATATTTTACCTGAATTTAGAGAACATTTGTAAAGAATTGATGCACTGAACACTAATGATCAAAGAAAAGACACGTTCTAGGATGACATCAAGGATATCATACATAAAGAAAGCAAAAGACCAATAAAAAGATAAGAAAGAAAGAAAAGACCAAAATAGATATCAGAAGAGACTCAAACTTACTTTTGAAAATAGAGTAGCTAAAGTGAATGGAAGAAATGATGAAGTAAAAGAACTGAACAGATGATTTCACAGGGCAGCTTGAGAAGACAAAATAAAATATTATAATGAAATATGCAAAGATCTAGAGTAAGGAAACCAAAAGGGAAGAAGATACTCAGCATTTCTCAAGCTGAAAGAACTGAAGGAAAAATTCCTACCTCAAGTTGCAATATTGAAAGATTCTATCAGCAAAATATTGAACAATGCAGGAAGCATCAAAAGAAGATGCAGCAAAAAGAATTGGTCAATGTTCAACCATTTCAGGAAGTAACATATAATCACGAACTGATGGTACTGGAGGAAGAAGTCCATGAAGCAATGAAGAAACTGACAAACAACAAGGCTTCAGGAAATTGATGGAATATCCATTGAGATATTTCAACAAATGAGTGCAACACTGGAAGGCAAACACTCATTTATGCCATGAAATTTGGAAGACAGTTACCTACCTGGCCAAGTGACTAGAAGAGATCCATATCTGTGCCCATTCCAAGAAAGATGACCCAACAGAATGCAAAAATCAGATAATGTCATTAATACCACATGCAAGTAAAAGTAAGTTGAAAATAATTTAAAAACAGTTGCTGTAGTACATCGACAGGGAGTTGCCAGAAATTCAAGCCTATGTGGAATAAGGGATATCATTGCTGATGTCAGTTGGATCTTGAATACAGAATACCAGAAAGATATTTACCTGGGCTTTGTTCACTATGCAAAGGCATTTGACTGTGTGTTTCATAACAAATCATGAATAACATTGCAAACAAAGGGAATTCCAGAACACTTCATTGTGGTCATGAGGAACTTGTACATAGACTAAGATGCAGTTGTTAGAACAGAACAAAGGAATACCACATGGTTTAAAATCAGGGAATATGTGTCTCATGGCTCTATCCCTTCACCATACTTACTCAATCTATATTCTGGGCTGAATTATATGAAAGAGAATGTGGCATCAGGAGTGGAGGAAGAGTCATTAACAATTTGAGATTTGCAGAGGACACAACCTTACTTGATGAAAGTGAAGAAGACTTGAAGCACTCACTGATGAAAATCAAAGACTACAGCCTTCAGTAAGGATTACACCTCAATATAAAGAAAACAAAATCCTCACAACTGGTTCAATAAGCAACATGGAGAAAAGATTGAAGTTATCAAGGATTCCATTTATTTGGATCCAGAATCAATGCCCATGGAAGTGACAGTCACAAAATTAAACGATGGGTTGCATTGGGCAAATATGCTGCAAAAAAAACCTCTTTAAAGTGTTGAAAAGATGTCATTTTGAAGATTAAAGTGTGCCTGATCCAAACTGTGATATTTTCAATCACCTCGTATGCATGTGAGAGCTGGACAATGAATAAGGAAGACCACAAAACAATTGATGCATTTGAATTGTGGTGTTGATGAAAATATTGAATGTACCATGGACTGCAAGAAGAATGAACAAATCTGTCTTGGAGGAAATACAGCTGGCATATTCTTTAGAAGCAAAGATGGTGAGACTTCACCTCTCATCTTTTGCACATGTTATCAGGAGGGATCAATCCCTGAAGAGGGACATCATGCTTGGTAAAGCAGATGGTCAATGAAAAAAAGGAAGTCATTAAACAAGGTGGGTTGACACAGTGGCTGCAACAACGGGCTCAAGCATAGCAATGATTGTGAGGATGGTGCAGGACCAGGCAGTGTTTGGTTCTATTGTGGATGAGGTCACTATGAGTCAAAACTAACTAAATGGGACCTAACAACAATAACAGCAACAGCCTCTTAGCCTTATCTTTTCATCACCCCTAAGCATTCTACCCCCTAGTCAAATTTGACCAATTTTCTCCAAATATGATTTTAACTTTCCCATCACATAAACCTGCTTTTATTGACCTAGAATAATTTTTTAGTTTCTCCACACAACTTCCCCATCTCCACCTGTGAAAATGCATATTTCTGTGAATGCTCACTTTAAATTATTTAAACTAATCATCTTAGCTCATAATATTATCTCCCTTCTATAAACTTCCCATCCTCCCCTACGGGATTCCATTGACAACTTTCCACTCTCACATATGAAGTAGCTTCATGCAGTTTTTGTGGAACTTAAAGTCTATATAACTTGGAGGACACTATTCAGGAAAATTTAAAAGTCACAAATCCAAAATTAGGTACAAAAAAAAAGGAGGGGGGCATTACATCAATGACAATGATAGAGTGAAAAACTTTAAAATCCATCTTTCCATAAAATTTATTAAGTGACTGGAATAAACTTTTCTGATTGAAAACTAACCAAAAGCCTGAAGCAACCTATGGAGTGCTCTTTCAAGAAAAATGGTTGAATCTCAGTAAAAGCAGTGAGCTCTGTGCTATTTTAACTTATGCTGGTCCATCTCTCTCTTCCCAAATCAGCAGTAGCTGATACAACTACTTGTATTTCGGGTGCCAGAATCAGAGGAAAAGTAACAGACATTATTTGCAGACAATTGTAATTATTCTTTTGGCAGTTTTATTTCTCCAATGGAAGATCAGCTAAAAACTGATCTAAATCAAATACATGCAGTGCTACAGCCACTACCATTGGGAGCATGCATTTCCTATAAACATTTACAGGTAAATATTTTAGTTGTTGCTGCCTGGGGAAACACTGAGGAAAACAACAGACTAACAAAAAGTTTGGGAAGAAAGATGTTTTGGGTAACAAGGTCTTTGGAAAGCTCTGACATATTCTTTGGAGTTTAGAAGGTCAAACATATAGCCAGAAATGTGCATGTGTTCAGGAAAGATAAGAGAAGGCCCTAATCTCACCTCTGGTTAATCTTGAGGCTCTGTGAAGGAATGAATTGAAAGGCAAGCAAGGTTGTAAATTGCTTGACTGAGTGTTGAAGGTTTAATAATCTGCAAATATTAGGAGGGTTTTCGTTTTAAGTGTTGAAGGAAATGTCTATCCAATTATTATCTGACAACTTAGTTAACAGAACAGAGACCTAAATGGCCACACAAACCAAATAACACAGATTTTTAAACAATTAGGTACAAAAAGTCATTAACGAAACAAATAATAACTACATGAAGCAACAACAACAAACCCTTAGGAAGGGAGAGAATCTGATCTCCACAAATTCCACATTAAAATATTAAAATTGTCTAGTTTTTGTCCAAATAAAGAAAAATATGAAGCAGGTAAAAATACAAGAAAGTGTGCCCCATACACAGGAAGAAAGCAATCAGTAGAAGAGTCCATGAAAAAGCACATATGATATATTTAATAGTCAAAAACTTTAAATTAGCTGTGATAGCTGGAGCTGTGTGTCAACTTGG
The DNA here is from genome assembly GCF_000298275.1 of Orycteropus afer afer. NCBI lineage: Eukaryota > Metazoa > Chordata > Mammalia > Tubulidentata > Orycteropodidae > Orycteropus > Orycteropus afer. The sequence goes on along the minus strand of NW_006921839.1, from coordinate 4,674,390 downwards.
CTGGACCACAATTCTGTGTGGTTTAAGCAATTGTGATATGGGTTATTCCCATGATGGGATCGGATGTATATGTTTTGAGCAGCCAATCCATTGAAAGGGAGTTTCCCTAGGGGTGTGGCTTGCTTCTAATATATTTACAGACATCCTGGGAGAAGAGACACTCTTCTGTGGATTGCGATCCTGTTGTGCTGCCTACAACTGTCCATGAGCAAACAATCCACCATTCTGCCTGGAGATCTTGGATTCATCATTTATTGGAGTCAACAGCCGGTACACTGCCTGCCAACCTTGAGCTCATCAGCCCCCTACAGCTGCATGAGTCAGGAAAAGCCTCCAGCTTGATATTTGATCCAAGAACTAGGGACTTGCCAGCTTCTATAAGTGTGTAAGCCATTTTCCTAAGATAAATTTCTCTTTCTCTATATGTATATATAAACTTTATTGGTTTTGCTTCTTTAGAGGACCCAGTCTAACACATTAGTAATATTAAATATGTACAAGAGCTAAAAGAGAAAAAATGACTAATGAAAAGTGTGAAAACAGTGTCTCATTGAACAGAGAATATCAATAAGGATATTAAACCAAAAACAAACAAACAAACAAACAAAACATTGCCATCAAATTTATTCCAACTCATAGTGAACCCCATTGGATTTCCAAGACTATAATCTTTACAGAAGCAGATTGCCTCATCTTCCTTCTGCAGAGCAGCTGGTGGGTTTGAACCACTGACCTTCTGGTTGGCAGCCAAATACCTTACCCAGTACACCACAAGAGCTCAAAAGCAATTCTATTGTTGCAATACACGTTTGCACGAAAAAAGAAGAAAGAGCTGAAATTAACAACCTAACTTGACAATTCTAGGAACTAGAAAAAGAAAAGCAAACAAAACCTAAATCTACCAGAAGAAATGAACTAACAAAATCAGAGCATAAATAAATAAAATTAAAAACAAATAAACAATAGAGAGAATCAATAAACCAAAATTTTGTTCTTTGAAAAGATGAATAAAAGTGACAAACTTGTAGCTAAACTGACAAAGAAAAAAAGATGCAAATAAAGTAAGAAATGAAAGAGAGGTCAGAAATAAAGAGAATTATGACAGAATATTATGAACAACTATACAGCAAAAACATGGATAATCTAGATGAAATGGATTAATTCTTAGAAGCACACACCTACCAAAACTGACTTAAGAGGAAATAGAAAGTCTCAACAGACCCATAAAAAAAAAGATCAGTGATGAAAAACCTGACAACACAACAAAAAGACCTGGACCTAATGGCTTTAGTGTGGAATTCTATTAACATTTAGAAAAGAATTGACAATAATACTGTTTAAACTCCTCCAAAAGATAGGAAAAAAAAAAAAAAAAAAGGATACCTTTTAACTCATTCTAGGAAGCATACATCACCCTGACATCCAAACCAGACAAAGATATCACAAGAAAAGAAAGCTACAGGCCAATATCTCTTATGATGCTAGCAAACAGAATCCAACAGCATATTAAAAGAGTCATACCATGACCAAGTGGGATTTATTCCAGGAGCAAAGATAACCATTATATTAGAAAATAAATCAAAGTAATATAAACACATGATCATCTTTATGGATGCAGAAAAAGCATTTGATAAAATCCAACATCTTTTCTTGATGTAAACCCTACAGAAAATTGGAATCAAAGAAAAGTTCCTCAGTATGATTCACAGCATATATAAAAAAGCCAACAGCCAAAATTATACTTAATGTAGAAAGACTAAGAGCTTTATCCTTGAAATCAGGAGCAAGACAAAAGTGCTGCTTTCACAACTTCTATTCAATAATGTGTTAGAATTCTTATCCAGAGGAATAAGACAAGAAAAAGAAATAAAAAGATATTCAGATTAGAAAAGAAGAGTTAAAATAATCTCTATTTGTAGATGATATGATGCTAGATATAGAAAAATCCCAGAGTCTACAAGAAAACTACTAGAGCTAATTGGGGAAGTTAGCAAGGTTGCAAGATACAAGGTCTGCAAACAAAACTTAGTTGGGTTTCTAGACACTAGTAATGAGAAATCTGAAAGGGCAATTAGGGAGACAATTCCATTTACAACAGCATCTAAGAGAATAAAATACCTAGAATAAATCTAATGAGAGACATGAAGGACTTATACAATAAACACTATAAAACACTTCAAAAGAAATTAAACAACACTTAAATAAATGGAAAGATATGCCATGTTCATGGATTAGAAGATTTAATATTGTTATAATATCAGTATTACCCAAACCTATCTATAGATTCAAAACAATACTGACCAAAATTCCAACAGCCTTCTCTATAGAGGATGACACATATTTCCTGATTTTAAAATACACTATATAGCCACAGTAATCAAAACACCTTGGTACCGGTATAACAGACACAAAGACCAATGGAAAGAATTGAGAGTCCAGAAATAAACCCATACATTTACGATCAACTGATTTTTGTCAAGGGTGTTTTAGTCATTCAATGGGAGAAAAGAAAAATCTTCAATAAATGGTGCTAGTAAAATTGAATTTCCACATGAATAAAAATGAAACAGGAACCAGGCCTCACTCTATACACAAAAACAAATTTGAAATGGATTAAGAGCCTAAATGTGCAAACTAAAACTATAAAATGATACAAATACTCACAATCCTTACAGAAACAACAGGAGACAGACATAGAGTAATCCCTCATATATAGTCAGACACTGTGGAGGAGAGATTCAACAGATCTACCAACTCAGGACCATAGTAATGAGGGACACCAGGCTCAATTGGCACAACAAAATACATAAAAATCTTGTTCCTCAACCTACACTGGTGAATAGTGACTGGGGTCTTAAAAGCTTTCAGGTGGTCATCTAAAATGGTGCTAATGGTCTCATATCATTTGAAATGAAGAAGAGTACAAAAAATCAAGGGCATTTGGAAGCAATCAGCCCTTGGACATGATGGCCTTCAAGACCAGAACTAGATGGTGCCTGGCTATCAATGCCAACAACTCAGGAAAGATTCAAAACTAGACATTCTGGACAGAGTGCGAGGAAAAACATGGAATAAAATCCAAAAACACAATAATAACCAGAATTACTGGTCAGATG
>NW_006921839.1:4669251-4670754 GCF_000298275.1 Orycteropus afer afer | reverse complement strand
AATCAAAAAAGTGAAAATACAAGCTGCTGATTGGGAGAATATCTTCAGAAACCATGTATCAGATAAGAATCTCATAACCAAAATATACACAGCTTAACCTTGAACAAAACTGGTTTGAACTATGCAGGTCCACCAACATGCAGATCTTCTTTTTCAAGATATGGATCTTTGAGAAAATCAAGTGATAATAGACACCACACCAGAAGAATTAATAAAAGATGACTTGATGGAAATGAGTGCTTCTGAACTTGTGCCAGACTATGTGGAAGAAGATGTAGAAGAAGCAGTGCCAGAAAACAAATTGACATTAGACAACCTGGCAGAAGGGTTCCAATTATTCAAGTCTAGTTTTGACTTCTTTTACAACGTAGACCCTTCTATGATATGGACAGTGAAACTAAAACAAACAGTGGAAGAAGGATTGATACAGTATAAAAACATTTTCAGATAAATGAAAATGCAAAAATATCAGACAAATTATGATTTCCTCTATGAGAGTAATATTCATAGAATTATCACATTCTGCAAACCATCTAGTTGGTATTTGATTACAAGTGGGGGTCCGCCTCCCTGCTAATGTATCTTGTTGGCTGTGATCAAGGTGAAGAGTCCTGCCTCCCCTTCCACCTACTCCATTTATTCCACCTTTACCACCACTGAGATAGTATGATCATCCTCTCTTCTCCTACCTCATCCTCAGCTTACTCAGTGTGAAGACAGTGAAGATGAAGATCTCTGTGACAATCTACTTCCACTTAATGAATAGCAAATAATCATCATCCTGTACAGTTAAGAAACTTATCTGTTACGTATGAGTGTGTCTTTGTGTGAAAAATATAGTAATTGTATGCCAAGCACTATGTAACTGTTTATGCTATTGGCAACACTCCTTGTCAACAGTAAGATATTAGTAGTTAAGTTTTGGGGGAATCAAAAGTTATATGGGGATTTTCTACTGTGTGGGGTGCCAATGTCCTTAACCTCTATGTTGGTCAAGGGTCAACTGCATGAAACTTCAGTAACTTAACAAAAAGACAAATAACTCGATCATATAATGGGAAAAGGACTTGAATAGTTATTTCACTAAACAGAACATTCAGATGGCCACCAAACACATGGAAAGATGCTCAGCATCATCAACCACCAGAGAAATGCAAATCAAGAACACCATGAGATGCCATTTCACTCCACTAGCATGGCTAAGATTAAAACAAAGATAGAAAATAACAAATGTTGGTGAGGTTGTGGGGAAACTGGAACCTTTGTCCACTGCTGGTGGGAATACAAAATGGTACAGTGGCAGTAGAAAGTTGTGTGGCAATTCCTCAAGAAAATAAAAATAAAACTACCATATGACCCAGCAATCCCACTGAGTCAAAATTGACCTGACAGCACCTAATAAACAACCTAAGAAAAAGAAAGAAAGATGGAATGATCTCAAATCAATAACCTAACATTCTACCTTATGAAACTAAGAAAAGGGACTTCTGGTAAGATGGAGGA
>NW_006921839.1:4664999-4666631 GCF_000298275.1 Orycteropus afer afer | reverse complement strand
AAAAAAAACTACAAAAAGAGCAAATTAAGTCAAAATGAAGAAGAGAGAGAAAAAAATCAAGATTAAAGCCAAGATAAATAAAACAGAGCATATACAATAATTGGGAAAATCAAATAACCCAAAAGTTACTTCTTTGAAAACAAAAGTCAACTAAATTGACAAACTATTAGCCAAACTTACCAAGAGAAAAGGAGAAGACTCAAATTACTAAAACCAAGAATGAAAGTAGGGACAAAGCTATGAGCTTTATAGAAATAGAAAAGATAATAAGGGAATACCATTTATAATTGTGAACAACATATTAGATAACCTAAGGAAAATGGATGAATTCTTAAAAACATAACCTACCAAAACTGACTGAGGAAGAAATAGAAAATTTGATCATACGGCTAGCAAGTAAAGAGTTTGAATCAATAATAAAAAGCTTTAAAACAAAGAAAAGTCCAGGACCAGATAACTTCATTGGTGAATTTTACCAAACACTTAAGGAAGAATTAACACTAATCTTCTTCAAACATTTCTAAAAAATAGAAGAGGAACTATCCCTAACTCATTCTATTAGGCCAGCATTATTCTGATGCCAAAGTCAGAAAAAGACATTATAAGAAAAGAAAATCAGAACCTAATATGAATGTACATACAAAAAAATTTCAAGTAAATACTAGCAAACTGAACCCAGCAATATATTAAAACACTTATACACCAAGACCAAGTGGAGTTCATCCCAGGAATGCAAGAAGGGTTCAACATATGAAAACCAATCAATGTAATACATCATAGTATAGAATAAAGGGAGAAAAGTAGTTATCTCAAGAGACAAAGAGAAAGTATTTGACAAAATCCAACACCCTTTCATGACAAATACACTCAGCAAACCAGGATAGAAAGAAACTTTTTTGACACGATGAAGTGCATCTGTGATAGTTGGAGCTATATGTCAATTTGGCTGGACCACCACTCTGTATGGCTTAAGCAGTTGTGATGTGGGTTATTCCCATGATGAGATTGGATGTACATGTTCTGAGCAGCAAATCCATTGAAAGGGAGTTTCTCTAGAGGTGTGGCCTGCTTCCAATATATCTATGGACGTCCTGGGAAAATGAGACACTCCTCTGTGAGTCAGGATCCTGTTGTGCTGTCTACTACTGTCTGTGAGGGAACCACCCACCATTTGGCCTGGTGATCTTGGATTCGTCATTAGTTGGAGTCAACAGCCAATATACTGCCTGCCAACCTTGAGCTCATCAGCCCCTGCAGCTGTGTGAGTCATGAAAAGCCTCCAACTTGACGTTTGACCAAGAACTTTGGACTTGCCAGCTTCAATAAGTGTGTGAGCCATTTTCCTAAGATAAATTTCTCTTTATCTCTATGTATATAAAAGCTTTACCGGTTTTGCTTTTCTAGAGAACCCAGCTTAACACAGCATCTATGAAAAAATTCACAGAAAACATCATTCTAAATGGTGAAAGACTGAAAGCTTTCTCTGTAAAACAAAGAAGAAAATGAATATATCAGTTCTCACTACTTCTATTCAATATTCCGAAACACACTAGAAGTTATAGGCAGGGAACTGGGGAAAGAAAGTGTGAAAAAAGACATGTATGTTGAAAAAGAAGTTAAATTTGCAGATGA
>NW_006921839.1:4662050-4663749 GCF_000298275.1 Orycteropus afer afer | reverse complement strand
TTATTATGAACATTGCTAGAATATCTCTATGACATCATCTCAATTTTGAGATGCTTACTCTTTCATTTCCTTTTCATGCAATAGCAATTTTATATTATTTTCTACAAAGAAAGAAATAATTCTGTCTTTAATATGGTTGATCAAACCATATTTTATTACTGATATTTGTGGTGAAAAAAATATGCAACTTCGCACAGATTATACTCATTATTTGAAGCTCTGCTACAGGATTTTGTTTTAGAAACACAGAAATTCTGATAAATTCTATTTCACCTGTTTCCTGTCAAAAAGAAGGGTGTATGGCATATTTATAATCGTATTGACTGAATTTTGAGTATATTCTATGACCAAAAAAAAAAAAACCAAACTCACTGCCATGAAGTCAGATCCAACTTATAGCGACCTCTCCTTGGGTTTCCAAGGTGGTATCTCTATGGAAGTAGTTTGCCCAACCTTCCTTCTGAGGAGTGGCTGGTGGGTTTGAACCACTAGCCTTCTGGTTAGCAGTCAAATGCCTTAGGTACTGCACCAAGCAATTCTGTTTTGACTAGGGAGCAATGAGAGTCAAATACTCCATGTACAATTTTACATTTGTGGTATTTGGGACTTTTCCAGAGACTAGCTTCTTCCTCCCTGTATTTCAATTCTTATTTACCCTCCACTCCCCATATTTGCCTTGGTGCCAGGACACATTTACACCTTGAGAGACCTCTGCCTGTTGGTCCTAACATTCACATTATGACACCAGGTGCTTTGGCACAATGGGTGGTAGGAATGTTCTTCGTTCTGGGAAGTTCTTCCTCTACTGAGACAAACCAAAAACCAAACCCACTGTCATCAAGCTGATGTCAACTTAAAGAGGCCCCCAATGGATTTCTAAGAAAATAAATCTTTACAGAAGTAGATAACCTCATCTTCCTTCTGTCGAGTGCCTAGTGAGTTTGAACCACCAACCTTCTGGTTAGGAGTCAAATGCCTTAGGCACTGCACTGCCAGAAGAGAATTTAGCTGTAAACGGAAGTGACAAAGTAAGTATATCCCACTTAACATACTTCTAATTAACTGGTCCTCCAAATTCCCCTGGCCTCCAGTGCTTTCAGATGGAGAAGTATTGGAGGAGATTTTCAGTGAAAGAGATAGTGGTCTTAAGAGAGTGTGCTTAATATGGCTTACTTCTGCAAATTTTACACGGACATGTCATGCATCTGTGAATATATTGCCTGAGCCACAATGAGCTATGAAAAGGGCTTGTGCAAGAGAGGGACCCTGAAGCCTATACTATATTAGTTTATCCCTAAATTGGCCACCAGCATGTTTCGTTTTCTCTATTGCAGAATACCAGTATAGACAAAAAACAAATTGGATATATCCATTATTTGGCTGAATGCTGTCAAAATGGTTTCCTTCCTTCCAAGAGTAACATCCTTTCTTCTGAAAGTTGCCCATTCCATTAAAGATTATGAAATTACAACAAAGAAAGACCACTGGATCAAGGTGTACGAGTAGGTTCACTCCCGTGCTACAACCTCCATACCAGATCTCAAGATCCATTTGTATTTTGCTTTTTTCATTTACTAGCTGTGTGAGGGTGACCAAGTTATTTTGCCTACTTGAGTCTTATTTCTTAATCTGTAAAATGAGCATTGTTATATCTTATACCATAGTGTTGCTACGTAGATTATATGGAAAAATTGACACA
>NW_006921839.1:4628873-4661445 GCF_000298275.1 Orycteropus afer afer | reverse complement strand
GAAAATATTCTAAGCACCTGTGCTAGAACCTGGATTTTTTTCAGAGCTCAGTAAAATGCTGTCAAACCCCTCTCTCTGGTGGGCACTTTTTGATTTTTTTGTTTTGTTTTCTCATTTTGTTTGCTTCTTACTGGACAGCATCTGCTTACTACTTTTCTCCCCCAACCTCCACATTGAACACATGAGGCTTCTAGCTGGTTCTTATATTTTCCTGACAGCTCGTGAGGCTATTTACATGCTCTTGAAGTTTTTCACTCTCAACACCTGAACAAACTTTAGATTTGGTTGGATAAGCTAGATGGGAACCCTTCCAAGGAATTTAATGATAGGACTTAACAAAAGCTAACACACCACTTCAAACTAATGCTAACCACATGTAAGTGTGTGTCCTTCCTCTAGTGACTGAAAATAGAAACACAATTAAAAGAAAAACTTGAATATTAAAGCAGATGTCTGCACTATGGGCTTCATTTAATATTTCACTACCATTGTAATGAACTAATAGTTTTCGAGCAAGAAGAGAATCATATTAATTTATATGATTAATATTTTCACATTCTATAGCATCTCCTTGCATTTCCAAGTACAGCACATCTTTCTTGTTTCTTAAGATTTTGTTTCTTTTCATGTGAGTTGGTCATTGATCTACATAATAAATAAAGTCTCTTCCACCCAGCCATTTTTAATTTTAGTATCTCTATTAACTCTTCTATTGACTCCATTTAATGTTCAGGGACACAAACGGTGCCTAAGGCATTTGACTGCTAACCAGAGGACTGATTCAAACTCACCAGCCACTCCTTGGAAGGAAGACAGGGCCATCTGCTTCTGTAGTGATACCGCCTCGGAAACCCAAGGAGGGGTTGCTATGAGTAAGGTCTGACTCAACAGCAGTGAGTTTGTTTGTACTAATGGAGAAGTTAGTGGTTGGAACCCACCCAGTGGTGCTGCTGAAGAAAGGCCTGATGATCTCCATGAAGAATACAGCCAAGAAAACCCTATGGAGCAGTTGTAATTGAATGATGGCGACAAGTTTTGTTTATTTATTTATTTGTTTGTTTGTTTATCTATTTTTACTTTGTTGATTAACTATTAGTTCTTTTCAATTTTTGTAAAAATTAAATTTTAATGAAATCTAAAGCCAAATCTCTCATTTTCACCTCTCATTTTTGGAATAATTTCTCATTCATTCATTCATTCTTTATTTTTCTTTGTATACTTAAGTACTGAAATTACCTATGTCAAAGAGAATAGTAGTTATAGTTTCAGACACCTCTATTGAAAAATTGGCAATCATTTGACAATAAAGTGATTTCTGAGTTGATAGTTACTTTTCACTCCCTTTTTCTGGCTTCAGGTTGATCTAAGCCATATATACTCTGGTGGTCCAATATGACAGTCATGCCCCAAAATTCATTTATTGACTTCCTATGGGTAAATATCTTGCATTTCTAGCTTCTGGTGTCATTTATTAGGGAGATAAATGAGAGTAATTAAGCTTCAAGGCAAGAAGTGTTGAAATAATTCGGAATTAGTGTGCAATTAAAATGACAAAGTACCTGGCTCTACTAGCTAAGTCATGCTCTTTCACCTCTATCTCTGCTTCTCAGAGTGACCTTTGGTGGCCCTCCATACAGTGTAGATTGCTTCCGTGAAGCTAAATATAACCCTAAAGGAGGCTATGGAGCACATGGATGGCCAGTTGTTAGTAAATGTCATCTCTTGCTAGATTATTTAATGTTCAGGTAGACAAATGATAAGGATTATTTTAGTTCATGTTTGTTAATCAATTCACTTGAATAACTGGGCCAGATGCTGATAAATAATCTCTTCAGTAAGAATAGAAGTTACTTCTTTTTGCAAAGAAAAAAAAAAAAAAAAGAAAAGAAAGTAGACCCAAGTTTGTGAGACTTTTTGACTTTTCTTGGAAATACCATAATATACCAGCTGCCATTGAGTTAATTCCGACTCACTGTGATCTCACATGTGCCGGAGCAGAACTGTGCTCCTTAAGGTTGTTTTGTTTTTTTCTCTTCCCTTTTTTTAAAAAAAATTTTAAATCTTTCATTTTTGCAGTGTTTCCACCCCGCCCCCACCCCACCCCTGGCAACCGACCAAGTTTCTTTGGTTGATTTGTCCCCAGGGCTTTCTTCCAAAGTGCCCCTGGGTGGACCGGAACAGCCATCCTTTCAGGTAGAAGCTAAATCCCCACCCAGGGACTCCTGAGCAAGATTCCAAAACCAACCAGCCAACCAAACAAGCAAAAAAACAAACCCACTGCCAGGAGTCAATTCCAACTCATAGCAACCCCATAGTACAACGGCCCCATAGGTTTTCCAACTTGTTAGTCGTTGCAGAACAGGCAGCCTCACGTTTCTCCCTCGGAGTGGCTGGTGGGATTAAATTGCCAAACTTTTGGGTAGCAGCCGAACGGTTAATCACTGCTCCACCAGAGTGCCTGAGAGCTAGGAAAGTGAGAGGAAGAAAGAGAAAATGGAGAAAAATACCCTTCCCAGAGAAAGTTCTGTCAAAGAAAAATCAAGATAGAAAACAGAATTCTCTTGTTTTAAGGGACTGTTTTACAAACTCCCTTGGGTGGTTTGAAACTGATTAACAGTCACCAAAAGCAAGAGTTCTCCAAGTGTAGTCCCAGGATTGTCACCAGCAGCAGTAGAACAGCACTCGTGAACTTGATAGAATTGCTTTCTTGTTAAAATTCTTTTCTTAAGAGAAAACCGAAAAAAACAAACTCACTGCCATCCAGTCGATTCCGATGCATAGCGATCTCATTGGGTTTCCGAGGTGATGAATCTTGATGGACGCACCGCCCTTCCACAGATCAGCTGGTGGACCTTCCGGTTAGCAGCCAAGCGCCTATCCACTACATCACCACAGCTCTTTAAGAAGTACTCTAAAATGTGGATCATATGTATGGGTCCACAAAAAAAGAGAGCAATGTAATAACCAAGCATTCTACATTTCCAAATTCCTACTTCACATCCCATCTATGAAATCAATTGTTGTTGTTGTTGTTATGTGCCATCGAGTCGGACCTGACCCATAGCGACCCCTCCTTGAGTTTCCGAGGCAGTATCACTATGGAAGTAGATTGCCCCATCTTCCTTCTGAGGAGTGGCTGGTGGGTTTGAACCACCAGCTTTCTGGTTGGCAGTCAGAGCTCCCATGAAATCAATTATCCATTATTTTTTGGGGGGGAGGGTCAAAATTCAACAACTAATTTTAATAAAACTTACACTTCTCCTATCCTACTCTCAAAATAAAACAAATGGATAGGTGAGGGGAAAATAAAGGGTGAAAAAAAGAAGATATGAGTAAGATATTTTAATAATGTCTCTTAATCTAGAGCCTTGGCACACACTATTCTCTCTACCAGAAATGGTTTTTCCACACCTATTTTGGTTAATTAAATTGTCATCACTCTAGATCTCTGGTGGCTAGTGCCTAAGGCATTTGACTGCTAACCAGAAGGCGGGCAGTTCAAACCCACCAGCCACTCTTGGAAGGAAGCCTGAGCAAACTACTTCCCCAGCGATACCACCTCAGAAACTCAAGAAGGGGTTGCTATGAGTCGGATCCGCCTCAACGGCAATGAGTTTGCTTTTGGTTTAGAGCTATAACGGCTGAAATGACTTTCTCAAGGAAGATACTCTACCAAAACACTTATTTGGTTAAAGTTTATCTTCAGCATCAGATCTTAGTCTCCAGGAGAATAGAAACCATGGCTGTTTCCCAGCACTTAGGACAGGGTCTGACACTGAAAAAATATTTGCAAATTAATGAACTGTCTTTTAGAGATTGGTGGTTAGTGTGCACTTATAGGTCCTTTCCTGTCTCTGAGTATTACTATTAACTGAATGCTCACTCAGTAGGTCATTAAGTTGGAAGAGAAATTTTCTTTAATGCTGTTTTGTCAACATCACTTCCTGCCTTTAGCATAGTCAGCAAGATACTTTAGCAGGGATCAGACCCCTACTTGCAGTCAGAAACCAGCTAGATGGTTTGCAGAATCTGATAAATCCCTGAATGTCATTTTTAGAAAAGGAAATCATATGTTTAATACCAATTGCAAGATAATAACCATCTTTTAGAAAATGCCTCCATTCTAAGAAATAATGAGATAAGGGTCACTCCTCATTCCATCAATTACATCCTTTGTGATCTGTATATTCAACATTTTTCTCTTTACTTTCATTTTTTCTAAACAGTAAATAAATATGCTCAAATCTGCTACCTTCTGAAGTTCTCTGTGTAGTCCCAAACTAACTACATTAACCTTCTTATTTTCACAGCCAAGCTTCTTAACAAAGCGTAATCTAAAATTAATAATGCCTTGGCTTCTTTATTTACATTTACCTGTGTATGCATTACAATCTGATTCCTGGCTTCAACAGTCAGTAAAAAACAACTGAGGTCCCACTAGTCATTAAGTACAATGGAAACTTATTTTTATTATTATTTTTTTAATTTGACCACTTTGTGTGATTTGAAAATCTTTTATTTTTGTTTATACAATATTATTATTCCTCCCTATTTTTCCTCTATCTCTTTGGCCACTCTTTTGTCAGTCTCCACTTCAGAGTTATAATTATTGTTAGGTGCCATCGAGGCAACTCTAACTCATAGCGACCCTATGGACAACAGAACTAAACACTATCTGGTCGACCACCATCCTCACAAGACTTGCTGTACTTGAGCCTGTAGTTGCAGCCACTGTGTCTATCCATCTTGTTGAAAGTCTTCCCCTTTTTCTCAGACCCTCTGCTTTACCCAGCATGATCTCCTTCTACAAGGAATAGTCATATCCTTCTGACAACATGACCAAAGTAGGTGAGATGAAATGCAGCCATTCTTGCTTCCAAGGAGCATTCTGGCTGTACTTTTTCCAGGACAGATTAGTTTGTTCTTCTGGCAGTCCATGCATTCTCAATATTCTTCATGAGCACTATAATTCAAAAGCATCAACTCATCTTCAGTATTCCTTATTCATTGTCCTGTTTTCCATACATATGAGGCAATTGAAAATACCATAGCTTGTGTTAGTCTCCGTTTTGGAGACTGGCCCTTACATGTGGGTATGCTATGAAGTTTTACACACAACCTTCTGTTCTCATGATACTCTTCCTGGAAAATTTCATTCTTACAAAAGTAGAGGACATATTCATGATTTCAAAATCTGCCACTCTAGCCCAAGTGTCTTCCAAAGAGACACCTACTGGTTATTTTCATGTGGATATTCCCTAATCTGATATATCCAAAACTAGAAACCTAGCAATTAATTTCAATGTCTCCTTCTGCCTCACTTTCCATATGTAACATTTTTCTATGTTCTTTTTAGTCTGCTTCATAAATATCACTTATATCTACTCTAATCCTTCCCCAAGACTAAAATCTTATTTCAAGTGATTTCTCCTCTGCATTATTATACCTTCTAAATAGTTTCCAGCCTCCCCAACCCTAAGTAATCTGCTGTCAGGCAAAGGCTATATGATTTCAGTATGGTCCAGGGCAGAGGTTGAAATTAGATTAGACAAGAGTAATTTATTCCAAAAAGGGATACCATAGGACAATCTTCATCCTCCACTCTAATTCTAGGCTTACCAAACAATGTTTATAATTAGATCTCATAAGAAGACCTATTAACTGAGATATAAGTTTGAGGTAAGATGTATCACCTAAGATGATAGTTCATTATAAGCTATAAATTCTAGTGTATAATTCATTCTTTTATAAGTTTGTTGTTGTTGTTGTTTGCCATTGAGTCGGCCCCAACTCATAGCCACCCATCCTTGGGTTTCCAAGGCAGTATCACTACGGAAGTAGGATTGCCCAACCTTCCTTCTGAGGAGTTTATAAGTTTAGTCAACAAAAATATATTTCCTGTAATCTGACACATTGGCAACATAAAGCTTTTAAATGTGCAAAACTTAGAACCAGATCAGGATGGATAGTAACCTATGCTAACCATGGAAACTTCTACTGGCAGCTCCAGTATGCAAATATCTAATAATGCCTTGCCTGAATATCAGTTCTACTGGTTTTAGGCGTATCATGACTGTAACATTAATGACATTATGTAACTTTTAAGGGGCAACAAAACACCATCCTTTCCAAAATATCTATCTTATGACTTTCTCAAGTCTAATATATTTCATTTTGTTGAGATCAAAGCTGATAAGACTTGTAGGTGGTCTAGGGCTTGTTAGTGTGATGTTTGGAGTCATCTAGGAACGATCCCTAACCTGGTTCAGTAGTATCAAGTTCAGGGATGCATTTGGCACAATCTCTGATAACCTTGAAGGCTGAGTATGATGGATGACTCATCATTCTTCACTAAGAGTATGTTCTTTACCTAGTACCCTATAATCATATAATCTCTTATCACTGTGCATATCCAATATTGATAAAGTATATCAGGGGCAGATGATGTGGCCCTCAGCCCATATCTAGATTAGGCTATGTATGAACTACTCCAGCCTAGAATAATTGATGGAGATTTATGCTAACCATTGAAACTTCTACTAGGAGCTTCCTGTGTGCAAATATGAAACAATGCCTTATTATTATTAGAGAGGAGTCATTATGTTGCCAAAAGATTTCCTAAGCTAACAGACTTCCTCCATTGCATTATTTGAGTGCCTCTGAATACTATTTCACTTCTTATAAGATTCTATGTCTTTTAAGTTTGAAGTTTTAAACATCTTTAAAGTTCACCAGTGTTTCCCCATGTCAAAGCTGTTGCTTCACATGGAACGCTCATAAAGAGCAAACATCATGAACTTTGGAGTCAAAGAGAGCTAGGCTCTGAACTTGGCTCTATCTCTTCATATGCCCTCTGAAACTTGAATGAGTCTTGTTTTAAAACTCAGTTTCCTCATCTGAAGAGTATAAATAATTATTCTCACTTCTGGGTATATTGTTTGGATAAGGGAAAAAATAAGTACCCATATCCAGTGCTTTATATGCTTTATATGCACTTGCATATTTAGTCTTTGCAGCAATCTTGATACATATATTTTATCATTGTATTATAGGTAACAAAACTGTGGCCCAGGGAAGTTAAGTAACTTGCACAAGGTAGCACAGCTAGAAGTGGAGGAGTCAAGGTTTAAATCCAAGTAGACTGGCTTCAGAGCCTGCATTGTCAACCATTATGCTTTAATGTACATGCAAAATATCTAGTGAAGTTTCTGATGCACAGAGGTGCTAGTAAGAGTTTCAGGACAACTGGAATGGCCTCTCTAATGATTTTCATTAACTTAGTTATTCCAATTTATGCTGCATGTTTTCCTAGAACCAACTCTCTGAAATGCTTACCTTGTTATGTCTCTGATTAAAAAATACAAATATAAAAATTTACAATATTTTCCCATTGTCTAAGGAAAAAAAATCTGAACATTTAAGTATGAAATTCTAAGTTTTCCATAATATGATTCTAGGCCACTTTTCCAGAATCCTCTTCTGCCACTCCACATCCCTGTCATACATCATTTCATGTTTTTGCTACAGCGTATTATTCACTATTTCTCAATTTCCCTGTTTTCCTTCTCCTTCTGCATTTGGCATGCTCCTATTCAGCATGCAAGGTAAAATTAAGTTCCATGCCTCTGCAAAGTACCCTTAGTGATTTATTATACATAATAACTTCCCAACCACAAACATGTGAATTGAACATATACATGATCCATTGGATTCGTGGTGATCAGATAATTATAGTTTGTTTTGTACTGCTTCTGCAGGAAAGTACAAGGAAATTCCCTCTTGTTTTTAAGAAAAGTTGGGTGGAAGGGTAAAAGTTGCTGTAGTTATCAAGAAGAAATAACAGTGTTCCTCCATCCTTCCTACTTCAAGGAAAGGAAACAGCCATTTTATGTTTATAAATATTTTTGATAACAGGAGACTTCCTGAAAGGAAACAGAGTTCTTAGTAGCAGGAAGCTACTGAATAAACCCTTTGCATTTGTATAGACTCATAAAGAAAAACAGTCAAATCCCTGAATTATTACCTGGAACTGACAAGAGTAGGTTAGTGGGTGTGTGCTCCTCAAAGGACAAAAGCCTAAATTCACTCATGTTTTATTTAGCAGGACTTTGGAGAGAAAAAAAAGTGCCAGGCAATAATAGTGGCAGTGGCTAAGTGACCAAGTTTACTATGGAGGGAGGGCCCCCAAAGAACTTATTAGAGTTAGGACTACCCACAGTAAATATATCAGACAGGACTGGCACTCCAAAGCTACACCTTGGGTGCAGTGAAGAGTTGATGTATTCATGGCAATATCAAACTTCCCTACTTGAATTTGGCTGTCTAGTCATTTGTCTAGCCAATGGCTGTACCTTGTTTTTGGCCCACGTAAGGCTTAGGATTTGTCCATAACTAACTCAAAACTAACTGCCGTTGAGTGAGATCCAACTCATAGTGACCCCTCCTTGGGTTTCTGAGGCAGTTTCAATACAGAAGTAGATTGCCCAACCTTCCTTCCAAGGAGTGGTGTGTGGGTTTGAACCACCAACCTTCTAGTTAGTAGTCAAATGCCTTAGACACTAAGTCTCTAGAGCTCCTTGGATTTGTCCATATCACTCCATTTATATCTACCAGGCTAGTCTAAGACATTGCTATCTCTCTGTGGTATAGTGAATTACATTCTAGCCATAGTTTTTGTAACTCCCACCGGATTACTGGGTGGGGCCATGCAAATATGTGTCAGCTTATCTGGGCAGCTAGTAGTAGTTACTCCCCATAATGAGATTGGCAATTAACTCCATGGTAGAATTTGCCATGAGCAACTGAGTAGCTGATTTTAAACTCCTGATTGTTAAAGTCATCAGCCTGGGGTATTTCTGTTGGAGCAACATGAAGTAATTTTCTGGGAAAGTGTGCTCTCTCTCAGCTGTGTAGACCTCTGCTGTTGAATTGGTTAGTTCTGCCAGTCTGCCAGGCTTAAAATGAGCCCTCCTAAAGGCAGAGGGGGAAATCTCACTGCTAGCTGAGAGAGATGATTGGCTAAGAGATGGTAGCAGTGGAACCAAGAGGCATGGGACAGAGTGGCAGGCTTTCCTGGCGCACAGAGGCAGAGGCCAGCCCAACAGGCCAAGGGCCAGAGAGGCATGTCTAAAGGCACAGCTGAGGGGAGACTGTCCTGACTGAGGAACTGTATCCTGAGTGCGTTCCTGAACTTGAATTGTAGCCTGTTCCTTTCCTAATAAACCCCATCATTTGTGAATTCTGTGTGGCCACTGTAGTGAATTATCGAACCCAACAGAGAGATGGTGGGTGTCGTAGGAGGGACGGGTGGTGTCAAGGTGGGTAAGATGACTGGAGGGTGGCAGCAGTTTGGCCTCATAAGAACAGGCCTTGGGCTGCTGATGGTGATTCTGTCTTCCTCTTGTATCATTAGAGGAAATCAAAAGATGTTGCCTCCTTGCCCCTTTAGCACTCTCACATGGATCATTGCAACCATTCTCAGTGAGTTTCCCTGATTTTACTTCTGTATTCTTTCAATCCTTTCTTAATACAGGAGCAACCATTTTAAAGCAAATTTCCAGTCACATCAATTCTTTATTTAAAACTCATTGATGACTTCTCTTTGCTCTTTGGATGAAGACAAAAATCCATAGCTCTCACCCTGATCTAGCCCCTGCCTGCCACTTGAACTTATCTAATACTACATCTGTACTTCAACTCCAGGCTCAAGCCATGGTGGGCTCTCAGTTCCTCCCAGGCACCAGGCTCTTACTCTAGAAAACACACACATTCTTATTTTCTCTATATGAAACATTCTCATCTGCGAAGAAATTAATGCTGTTCATGCTTCAGGTTTTACCTCAAATGACAGGAGGATTCCAAGAATCCCCCCAGTCACCCCTACATACTCATACACACACATACCCAAAAGCATTACTTGCTTCCCTAGTTTCTGATATTTTTCCATTGTATCAGTTTTCCAATACAAGTTAATTTTTGTTATGGTTTATTCAATGCTGTCTTTTTAATATATATTTAGTCTCTCTAAGTCAACAATTTGTCCTTCACCAAACCTAGTACTTGATGGCAAAAAGCCTGAACCAGTTGCCATTGATTCCAACTTCCAGTGACTATGACAGTTAGGAAGTAGATCACCAGAATCTTCACCAGAGACACCTCAGGATAGATTTGAACCA
Source organism: Orycteropus afer afer (assembly GCF_000298275.1). Classification (NCBI taxonomy): domain Eukaryota; kingdom Metazoa; phylum Chordata; class Mammalia; order Tubulidentata; family Orycteropodidae; genus Orycteropus; species Orycteropus afer. The sequence goes on along the minus strand of NW_006921839.1, from coordinate 4,651,270 downwards.
CCAACATTTTTGATAGCAGCTAAGCGCTGAACCCTTTGCACAGCCCAGGGACTCTTCCAGTATGTGATAGGAGGTATTGAAGATATATTTATAAAATCTGGGACTAGAACAGAGATTTAAAATGCAGGTGAGGAAGAAATTTGTGATACATGGGAGAAGATGAGACCAGACGAGAGAACAGGAAGCTGATCATAGAGTAGCTCTTTAGTGAAGTCTGCAAAGTATGAAGCTGAGACATGGATACAGGTACTTACTGAGGTGGAATCAGGGAAGTATAAGATACAGATGGTTTTAAGAACAAAACTCAGAGAGACAGGAAGGGAATCTCTGAAGCAGGAAACAGTAATTCCCAGGCCATTAACTCAGAAACGTTTTCAATGTTTGGGTGGGAAACCAGATATCAGGGTAAAATAACTGTGTGCATAATGGATATCAACATTTGGTTGAGTCTGCAAAGAAGTCCAAAATAAGTCCCATTGAATAGGGTATGTAAATGGACATTAATATTGCTAAGCACAGAATTACTAATCATGCTAATATAAAATACATAAAGTGTTTATGTTTCCTATATTTAGTGTAACATTTGTATTGTTTTGTTTCTAGAAACAAATACATATAATTACTTTCATACATATTCCCCTGACTTCAATTGCATTGATCTTATTCTGTCTTTCATCAGATCTTAAATATTGCAACTCGGAAGTCTCCTCCTTCTATTTTCAGGGGGAAAAACTACCAGCAGTGTGAGGTATAGCAGCCTCAGCCCATGTGGTGCCCATATCCCTTCCAGTCTTACCATTGGTAGGTATACTGGCCAGCTGCCAACTGCCAGCTTCTGCACCTCTTAGCCTGAGGGCATACTCTGAGCTCAAGCTGCCTTGCTAGGGAAGAATGGAAGTGCCAGAGAATTAACTCCTCGACGGCAGAGAGTTTTTATTTTTTTTTAAATCAAATACTACCAGCCCTCATCCAAGTTCTTGTTCTGTGGGTGGAATGATTCTGAGGTACATATCCCACTCTGTTTCCAGAGTTGTCCAGTGGTAATAAGTCCCAGTGAGGGCTTGGTGAGTCAATGGTAGAATACTCACCATCTATATGGGAAACTGAGTTTGATTACCGACCAAAGCACCTCACGCACAGCTCCTAACATCTGTCAGCGGGGGCTTTTGTGTTGCTGTATGCTGAAGAGATTTAAGTGGAGTTTCCAGACTCAGACGGATTAGGAAGAAAGACCTAGTGACCTACTTCTGAAAATCAGCCAATGAAAACCTGATGGATCAGAAGAGTCTGAAACTCAACTGATCATGAGGATGGCCAAAGACTAAGCATTGTTGTTCATGAGGTCCCTATGAGTCAGGGTCCCACCTGTTGGCAGCTAACAATAACAACAACATGTGCTTGATATATCACCATTGTGTCTGCTTTTACTGCCCTGTTTTACTCTCCTACTGATCTCCCTCTTTTTTCCCTACTCTCATCTCCAAAATGATCTACCTACATTCACTCATTGTCTCAGGGTCTGCTCCTGGAGGAATCCAAACAATTTACAAAACTATTGTCAATCCCTTCCTTCTGAGAAGTTACTGCCTTTATCATCCCATTTTACACATGAAGAAACTGAAGTGACTAGCTCAAGGTCATATAGCTAACAAGTGAGAGACCTGGAAAAGAAATTAGGCCTGATGACTTTAGAATGCACTCTCAACTACTCTTCTGAGAAATAAGTAATAGGTTAGTGTCCGCAAGAACATCACACTGTGTTTAGTTTGCCATGAGTAATTTAATCGGGGTTTTGTTTTTCCTTTTCCCCGAAAAAAGTGGAAAAAAAATTTCTTCTTATTATTAGAGTGAAGATTATAGTTTTAAAATTAGAAAAAAGAAAGAAAAAAAGAAAGCAGAGAGCTCCAGAATTATGCAAATTGAGAAACCCTTGTTTGATAGGGTAATCCATTGCACAGGACATTTTGCAGAGTACATTAAAGGAAAGGAAACCTTCTAAATTTAAATTATTGAACAAATCTGCTGTTACTATGGCTCATGAAGACTCTGTATTTAGAATCAGAAATTTAAGGAAAAGCAAACAGAGCCTGAGAACTTTCTCAAACTAATAATAAAGGCTTTGTTGCATGGAAGTGCTTATTCCATTACAAATGGTACAGACTTGTGGTGGTTAAGTTTGTGTGTCAACTTGGCTGGGCCTGGTTGAGTGGCTGGGCAGCTGGTAGTAGTTATTCCCATGATGAGACTGGCAATCAACTCCATGGTGGGATCTACCACAAGCAGCTGAGTAGCTGCCTTTGGGATATGGTCTGCTTTCTGTATATAAGGAGAACCCTAGGGGATAGTCTCTGGCTTATGGCACACTTGGACCCTACATGTAGCTGTGTTGTTGTTCAGCAGCCTGCCATGCTCTGCCAACCTTGGGACTCACAATGGACTTGAATTAATGGTCTGCCGTGTGGTTTGGTAACATCAGGACTGTGCCAATTTATTTGTCAATCTTGGGCTTGTTAGCCTCAGCATCTAGTAGCTGCCTGACTGAAGAGATGCCTCTAGCTTCAGTGGGCTGGGAGCAAGAGGCAGAGCTGAAGCCCAAGGTTGAGGGGCTTTCACCCAGCCCCTAGAGCCTGGCACTTTGAACTCAGACTTAACACCTCCAAACTGTAAGAGAATAAACTCCTGTTTGTTAAGGCCATCCCATTTGTGAGATATTTCTGTTAGAGTGGCACTAGGTAACCAGAACAAGACTGCATATGGAGTGGGAATCAGTAAACACAGAAAACAAAAGGAGTGGAGAAGCTTGTATAGAAATTCTCTAAAAGGAAGTTTTCTCTTAGCCACACTTTTGGGAGGGGTTTTATAATCACTTAGGCGAAAGTGACTGACAACTATCAGAATCATATTTATAGAGGTTTCAGTTTGTTATATGTGATTTATGTATATCATACTAAAACTACTTGTAGCAAATTGTATGCAGTCCTTATTTTATAATCGTTATTTTGTTCTCATAATAGAACTATCCTTTGTTAGCTTCAATTTCAGTGTAAAAATATTCATTCAGATATTAGTTTTGATAAACATCTGACCTCCAAAGAGCAAGCATAATAAATATCCTGGTACCCACAATTGTCAAACTAAGTACACAGTGCTTCTAAGGTGTATTTTGTTAGCAAATCCCATTCTTAGCAGTGTCTGTTATAACTTTACCTATAATGCCATTCTCATAGGAGGCATTCAGTGGATTTTTTCCTTGAAGAAAATAATTGCTTCACTGGTATCCTTTTAAGTTTACCCTACCAAACACCCTGCACACAACCCCCCCCCCAATATATAGTTTAGGAAGGATGATCCTGATGGAAAATTGATAGTCATATATATCTCAATAACATTTCCATTCTTTTTGCATAAATTAACTCAGCTCGAAACCAGAATTTCTTTTCCCTTCACCAGCTAAGAAATGAAGAGCTGAAAATCTACTTTTACTATCTCACCTCCATGTCACCTTCTTGGGCTTTGATGTAATGTACCAAAATGATGGCTCCTATTTAATTAAACAGAAATCTGGATTAACTCCAGCTGTGGGCCATGCAATCAGTGCTTGTGTGAGCAAAAAGGGGTGTAATTCCCGGCCCATAGATCATGTCTGCATGGAAATCTGCTCCCACTCAAAGCCATCCACAGGCTGCTGAAAATGACTTTTCCCCCATATGAATTACTTGTGCAGCTGCCCCCCATGCCACCTTACAAAAGAATCAGAAAGGTTAAAAGAGCTTGATTTGTCCTTCTCTGTAAGTACTTTTTAATCAAGAGGGCTTGCCTGTTGATACATGCAGCATTTCTTTGTTTGCTAGGAGAAGCACTGTAGATATGGTTTGCTGTTTAATGAAAGGGTCTTTTTTTTTTTTTTTTAACACACAATTCTTTTATACACACTGCACAATTTTTTAGAAACAACTTTTGTAAAAGCAGATTTTTGTTGCAACGTGACTGCATTTTCTTCCAAAAAGAGCTATCTTGATCTTTCAGAATTGCAAGTGAGTTTACTCACAAAGCATAGCCTTTCAATACAAAAGGCTGTAAGAGCCTGTCTGTTGTAGATTCAGACCAACCATGGGAAAAGGAAGGAGAGAGAATGCTGCCTGTCCTGCTGAGGTTGATGAGGATGGACAGACACTCATAGATGTAGGTAGTGTGCCAACAAGGAGGCATAAATAAAGCCCTCAGAGTACTCAGAGGAAGGAGTGGATAAATACACACACACAGAGAAGCTCGATCATTATGTGTAGTTTAGAGGAGGATGAGCTGAACTCACAGCTGTCTTTATTGTGTCGACTGAGGGTAAATGAAAGGGCATCTTCTTGCCAGAAAGGGGCAAGGCAGAAAGGGTTCCACAGACGTCTTGGATTTGTACAGTTATTATTATTACTTTACCTCAATAATACCAAGTTGTTATTTTATTATTGTTATTATTATAATTATAAATCAACAAATCACTGCTATCCAGTTGATTCTGACTCAAAGCAACCCTCACTGGGTTACCAAGGTTATAAATCTTTATGGAAGCAGACCTCCTCATCTTTCTTCTGTGGCACAGTGTACAGTTATTCTTGATGGCATCTCAACAAAAGTGTCAAACTTTCTCCAGGGTGTGTCTGGTACAGATATAGTGAAAACTGTGAGATCTAGAACTCGACGGGACAACCTTGTTTTACCAGGTCTCATATGTTTTCTCCCTGTGACAGGGTTGTCTTACCATTTTTCTATTGCCCGTTTTAGTGGAAAACATTTGAATTTTCCTTCTCTGACAGGTTTCTGCTTTACACGGGTTCCAGTTTTTGCAGGCTTTACTATAATGCCAGCCAAGTCAAAATGTCTATTACACATGGAAGGTTTTACAATCTGGAGTGTTTTGCAACTCTGAGCACTGTGAGTACTGATGGATTTGTTTTGCTAAAATTAAACAAATAAAATGACCACTTGGCCTGGATTCTGTTCTGATTGCTGAGACTCACCTGCCAAAGTAAATTGAAATCTCAAAGCCCAGCACTTTCAGTTACACAAAGTCAGCTTTGATTTGGAGCCTCCCTTGGCTAAACACAACTGTGGCATCCTGTCCCTTGGAACAGTAGTGGGAAGAAAAGTAATGGGAAGAAAAGTAGTGGAAAGTTTTTCTAGATCAAGGGTTCTCTACCCTGACAGCACATTCTATCTCACCCCAGACTTATGATTTAACTGAAGGTCAAACCCCTGCATTAGGAGTTTTTAATAGGTCACCATGTGACTCAAACATGCAATAAGAACCACTATTGTAGAAACACTTGTTAAATATTTCACTCAGGAATTCTAGATTAATCATCTTTGTTTGAACAGGCCTTGATTTCTCCAGCTACAGATCCTACACAAACTGTAAATCTTAATTCAGATAGAAAGTTAAATTCTAACCCGTAGTGAGAACCGCTTCTCAGTTTGGTGCAAACAGCAATGTGAAACTTAGCTCTGATGTTTGCAGAGCACAGGCCTTGTGCAATCCATTATGAGACCAGGCCACAAAGGGCCACCATATTACAGTTACCATATCAGCACGTCACCTTGGACTCCAATGCCCATGACACTGGTAATATAAGCAGTTGGGACAAGTATATCTTTTTTTTGTCTTTCCAAGAGCATTGTTTACACTGGGACTTTTTAAAGGACTTTCCAATGACCTCATTATTATGAGGTAAAGGATAAAAATTGGTTATTTGATGCACAAATAATAAAAAATGGCCCTCAAGACCAGAAGAACTGGATGGTGCCTGGCTACCAATGCCAACCACTTAGGAAAGGATCATATCTGGAAATCCTGGATAGAGTGGGAGGGAAAATGTGGAATAAAATCCAAAAACTCAATAATGACCAGAATTACTGGTCAGATGAAGTCTGGTGAGACTTCCAATACTATGCCCCTGAAATACATTCAGCGCCTAGAATAAAACTCACCCCCAGGGGTGGGCTCTTAGCCCAATAGTTAACAAGATGTACATGCAGACCACTCAACTCAGGATGTCGCACCCACACATTCAATGGTAATACATCCCTTAAAGCAATACACATGGGACACCAAAGCACCAACATTTAAACTGAGGAAATGCAGAACAAACAGGAATACATAATTATGAGGGGCACAGAGGGAGTGTTGTAGGGTAGGGAGGGGAGGAGACTGGGTTAGGGTTGGACATGGAGAATGGGGAATGAAACTAAATGTTCGCGTGACTTTGAATGTAAAACAAGCTCTTAAAATAAAAATTAAAAAAAAAAAAAATTGGTTACTTGATCCCCAGAATAGAACCCTGAATGTTGTCATTTACCTTCATGTAGAAATAACGGATTTCTTAAGGGATTGGATGAATCTGAGAATGCCTTAGGTCATAGATGTGTCTCAGAAAAAATACCAATGTGTCATATTCTATTGACTAATACTGTAATTTCAGAAGTGTCTGCTTTCACTCAGTGTTTTACAATGAAAAGAGCACTGGTTTGGAAATCATTAAGCCAGATCTTGTGCCAGATCTATCACTCACCAGTTGTATGGTGCCAGAGAAGTTAAATAACAATAATAAAATCAGCAATAGTGGTGATTATTTCATGAGCACTAAGAGTAGCTATGCTTTATCTCATTTATCTTTCACCAAAAGCTATGAAACAAGTATTATTCCTTTATAAAGATGAGGTTTAGAGATGTTAGGTGCATTGTCCAAAGTTACACAGCTCACAATGGGCAGGACAAAGATTGATCCCATGTGCTCACAAGTTCATGCTTCTGACTGTTATGTGATGCTTACTGGGTCTCTATACAGCTCAAAAAATTATATGTTACTTCTGAGTACCTTCTGACAGTAGCATCCAATTCTACTCTAAATTTCACTGTGCAATAATTCACTGAGCTCTAAACAGAATTTTCCGAGTAATTAGTAATTAGTATTTAACAAAAGTATCCAGATATTTCACACACTTATTTCCACAAATATTTGCTGAATGTCTGAACTGTAAAGGGATTTTTTTAAAAAAACCCACTGCCATTGAGTCAATTCTGACTCATAGCAAGCCCCATTGGGTTTCCAAGGCAGTAAATCTTTACAGAAGTAGATTGCCCCATCTTCCTTCCACAGAATGGCTGGTGGATTTGAACCACCAACCTTCTGATTAACCATCAAATGTCTTAGGCACTGCACCATCAGAGCTCCTTTATGTGATAGAAATAAAATACGAATGAGATAGTCCCCACACCTCAAAGACCATTCAATTATAGGGGAAATACTCACACACACGCACACACAGTCAGTATAGTGAAAAAGTGCCATGTAAAAAACATTGCTTTATAAAGCAGAGAAACCTTTTTATATAGTGAATAAAATCAATCATCCTTTAACCAATCCCATAATTTTGTATTTTCCTATATCAGGTGCTCTAGTAAATAGTTCTAACAAGCTTTCTTGAATAAACATAACTCTCATAATTATACTTGAATCATGTATTTCATTATGCTTTCCAATTTCCCATTTGAGTCACACATTTGGGGATTTATATCTTGCAGAAGGGTGTTGGCAGGGCAAGTTCCCGGTGTCAGCAGCATTGGTGTCTGACTCTTTGACAGGACTTGGAGGAAACCCAAATTCCTACCAGTGAACTCACTGCTTTGGGTTAAGTCTTTGATAAAATGTCAATGTGATATCTCAAATGGCATAAATCCAACACTCCATCAATGCTATTCTGAACACATGCTTAAAAGACCCTTTATCCAGGAGAATTCAGGGTCCCTAGGGTCGCTATGAGACAGAATCAACTTAACAACAATGAGAAGGGAATTAGATAAAAACAAGATGAAGTTTTGATAAGGTGTGGGAGAAATGGGCAAAGTTCAGAGCACTGGAGGATGACTAAAGATTAGCAGGATTATGGAGCTGAAATACATGATGGTCATGGGATGCAAGACACATTTGGTGACAGATGCTCCAAAAAAACCAAAATCACTGCCATCGAGTCAATTCCAACTGATAGCAACCCTCATAGGGTTGCCAAGACTATAAATCTTTACAGAAGCAGATTGCCTCATCTTTCTCATGGAGCAGCTGGTGGGTTCAAACCACTGACCTTTTGGTTAGCAGTCCAATGCCTTAACCACAGTGCCACCAGAGCTACTTAGACACTCCCAACGAGAATATAAAAATGGATGGGACACAGAAGACACACTTCCTATATTAGTTTAGATTCTCACAAACGCAGAGCCTGAGATAATGTCTTGGATATAAGAAGTTGATTTGAATTTGATCCCAGGAAGCAGGAGTGAGGTTGTGGAGCAATGTGACAGCAAATGGTGATTAAAGATATGGTAATGAACAATTTCCCACTCAGGACAACTAGAGCTTAATGCCTCTGATGACCCTCTGAGGAAATATGTGGAATGTACCTCAAAATTGTTCCTTCAAGGACAAGAATCAAGGTATCCAGGTGACACAAATGGTTTGCACTTAACTGCTAACCTAAAGATTGGTGGTTTGAATCCACCCTGCTGCACCAAGGAAAAAAAAGCCAGGAGATTATAGCCAACAAACGCTATGGAACAGTTCTACTCTATAACACATGGTGTCACCAAGAGTTGAAATCCACTAGACAACAACAGGTTGTTGTTGTTTTTGTTATTGTTATGTGCCGTCAAGTTGGACCCAACTCATAGCGACCCCTCTTTGGGTTTCCAAGGTGGTATCTTTATGGAAGTAGAGTGCCCAAACTTCCTTCCGAGGAGTGGCTGGCGGGTTTGAACCGCCAGCCTCCTGGTTAGCAGTCAAATGCCTTATGACTATTATTTTTTAAAGACAGAAAGACTGAGGCTTTTCCATACCAACTCCACTACCCTTAGTGTTTGAAGGTTTCCCCACCAGGCATTCACTTCTCTCCCTTTATGGATGTCACTGGTAATCAGGCTTTGGAAAAATCTCCAGAGATACAAAGCAGAGTTCTTAATATGAGACACTGCTCCATTCAAGAAACCTTTGTACTGAAAAGAGATGGCTGAGGAGAAAAGGCACGGTGCCCTCCAAGAGTGTGCCAGAGAGGCCCACTTAGCAGTTTTGTCATCTCCACTTTCCATTCATACTGATAACTTAAAATATCTTGACTTTCTCTAGTAGTCTGCATGAAAAAGAAACAGATTAATAGCTTCTTCTCTGGCTATGAAGGTGAAATAGAACATTCTGTTTCAAAATAGCCACCAATTTAAAAACAGACCAGTTATGCCTATTCAAACAGAAAGCAATTTCCTGTTGAACAGAGTAGATACAGTTCCCTTTACATCCATTTTTTCTCATAATCCTAAAAATATCAATAATTAAGACCATTTTATCCCGTCCAAAACCACCAAAGACTCAATTTATTGGCAATTTTCACATGTGTAGAGCAAAGCATAGGTCACTCCAAGATATGCTTACTCTACTTAACTTAAGGGAAGTTCATGATTCCATTTAACCCTGCCTTAGTGCCTTAGCAATCATGTTAAAGAACAGCTGATTCACAGTAGAACAAAGTGTTCAGCATTCACTGATGATTGGGGGAAAAAATGAGTTAGAACATATAAAATATTATGGATTTTTTTCCAATGGAATACACACACACACACACACACACACATGTATATATATGTACATAATTTCTACTCGGAGATGGTTCCAAAGGGTGGAACTGGGACTAGAAGCATAGGGAAAAGATAAAGTGTCCTTGCACAAAAAGAGTGCAGTAAAAATTGTATCAATATCCCGTTATAAACTGATAAACCCCGAGCTTAGTGCGGTCAAGTTTTACATGCCTGAGCTGACATGCCAATCTGCCAGCAGTCATATGGTTCTCATATGGCGACACTCCACAGATGCCAGTAAAATGTGAGACGTTTCTGGCTCATTTGCTTTCATTTTCTTGAGTGCCATGTTGTCTGTACACATGCATACTCACATGAATGTACACATGTGAGTGCAGGTACACAGACACACAGACGCACACTGATCTTTGTCATACTATAATAGCACTGCTATAATTGACTCAATCTCAGCAGGTCTATTAAAATTCCCTTATCCCTGCCTCCCTAGAGATTAATAATTATTCATCCATTAACAGTAAATATGTTTTTTTCCTCAAAATTTTAAACTGATTAAATTTTCAATTTTAGACTGAATAAGAATTTTCCTTGTGATTCTGCATAGATTTTTTTTTTTTTGAGCAAACATAAAATTTTTTGATCATTTTAACTTAGGGATCATTTTTCACTCGTAATTATTTTTAATATTCTCTTTCTTTGAAATAGATTTCATAGCAAATGTCTCATGCTGTAAACTAATATTTCTAAAGTATGATCGAAAATATATGCCTCCAAAAAATTAAACAATTTTTTTCTTCCCATTTCAAAACTGTTATACATCGCTGTGCTTACCAAATTGATTTTTCTAGTTATTGTGTAATAATGTTACATGTTCCCATATAATAAAAATTTTAATTTTTCAAATGTTTAAAAAATTGTGTTTTCTTACTAGATCTATTGACACATTAAGTTTACACTATGCATATTTCAACAATGTACTCTTAAATCAACTCAATTTACACAGAAATTCTTTGCTATTACTTTGCAAGTAATACTGAGAAAAGTATATGGAAAATGAAATCAAAGTGTCACATTCAAACAGTTATGACAAATGCGAGTATATACACAAATGAATCACTTCTAGCCAAACCTTATCCTCAACCCCCAGTTTGAGCAAAATTGGCATGTATGTTTCAACTCTGCTTTTCCTTTATTCAGACCTTAATGACACATAATATTTGAAATTGAATGCATACAGTATTTACAAATATAAATACAATATGCTCTACCTTTATCTTCTAGAACCTTATATGGTGAGAGCTCTGTAGGCATACTGTATACAAAATGGATGGCAGATGGCAATTGGATAAAACTAATATACTGTTTGGCTCACAAACGAAGGAAAGTATCTAATGAGTATTATCTTCCATCCCCTCCCTAAGGATGTTGCCATTACAGAGATAGGATTTCAATAAATATAATGAAGTATTTTCATTATAAATACATCACTGCCAATTTTTTCCCAAAACAATGTTTACATAAATACATCTCAAAAGTAAAGAGAAATACGTTCCAACTTAAATTGAATTTATTATGAAGCCTATAATCACAGTGATCTTTTAGAAACTTACTTTCAATGTTTAAATAAACGGGCATCCACAAATTATATCAAAATATCTAAAATGTTTTGAAAGACAAAAAGGACTCTTACCCATTTGAATTTTTGGATATTGGTCATAAATTTGAAAAATATAAAATACTCTCCAGTTTCTGAGCAAACCAGTTGAAATAAAAGAAATAACAAAACTATTATTATAGCTTTAGTTATTGCGAATTTTTAAACCTTAGAAAGAAGAATTGGATGTATTCCTATTTCCTTATCTTTCCTACAAGAGAAGGAAGGTTAATGTGGCTATCTACACATCACTTCCACACTCACTCTAAGGGTATCCTGTACTAAATACTCAGTTTGATACAAACAATGTCTTTGGAGAAGTTTTTCTTCAGTCTGATTACAGTACAAGGTAAGATAGAGATGAGGATATTAAATAAATACAAGCAGTTAAAGTGATCGACTGTGAACCAAAATGTTAGCAGTTTGAGTCCACCCAGGGGCGCTTCAGAAGAAAGGCCTGGCAATCTACTTCCAAAAATCCGGCCACTGAGAACTCTATGGAGCATAGCTCGACCCTATCATACATGGGGTCGCCATGAGTCAGAGCTGATTTGACAATAACTTGTTATTGGTTAAGGGGCTCTGGTGGTGTAGTGGTTTGAACTCACTAACCCACTTTTGGCTGCTAACCAAAAGGTCAGTGGTTTGAACCCACCAACCACTCTTCACAAGAACTATGAGGCAGTCTACTTCCATAAAGATTTATAGCCTTGGAAACCCAACGGGGATTGCCATGAGTCAGAACTGACTTGAAAGCAGTGAATTTGGACTTTTTTGGTTTGGTTATTGGTTACCGATACCAGAAGATTGTGGATGTTGAAATACCAACATAAGATCCTGTTCTGAAGGAACTCACACTTATCCACTCACTTTGGAAATTGTGAACAATGTTAATAAGAAAACTGCGAGTTTTGTAAAAGTATATATTGTAAGTAGTTTTATTTTTTAAACCAAATATAATTTCATTAAGAGTTCCATATATCATTAAATGATCTTCTAAAATGTGATTTTCATTGGCTGTATTCTAGATATAAAAATTTATATTTATATTCTATTATATGAAAATACTAAATTTTTCCTAAATTTCACTTGAAACAAATTTCAATTATTTTCAGATTTTGTCTTTTAAAAAGCAGTTCTTGGGCGCCATTAAAAACCATCTATATAGGACTAAAAGGCCATCATTTACTCTAAAGATAAGATTAAAAGACAAAGGAACAAAGAAACTAGAGTACTGGAAATGGAGCAAGCAGAACACAATGAGAATGCTGACACATTGTGAAAAATGTAACTATGTCAGTGGACAACTTGTGTGGAACTTACCAAATAGGAAATTAATATGCTGTGTAAACTTTCACTGAAAACACAGTAAAATATTATTTAATTAAGTAAAATCAGCTCTTCATATTCCATCATGTTTAATTCATCTTGAAACTATTTTGGAAGGCATACCTTAGACTGTTTCTTTAGGTAAATTTCTAGAAGTACACTTACCTAATCAATGGAAAAGGTATTTTTATGTTTTTGATATGTTTTGCCCAACAACCCCTAAAAAATTCTACCAATTTTTATACTTAATTATATTAGCATAGCAAGCAAAATGTTGTCATTTTTAAAAACTTGCTAATTTGGTTGAGTAAAATGGTATAAAATTTGCAAATTTGAATTTTCTTGATCATTAGTTCAACATAGTCCTTGTTAATACTTCTCACTTGAATTTAATTATTCTGACTTTTTATATTCTTTGTTCATTTTTATTTTAAGATGTTCATTTTTATATTAATAATTTATAAACAACTTTTACATATTGATCTCTTGATTTTGTCACATATATTGGGAATTTTTTCTCCACTTTGTTCTGTCTACTCTTGAACCACACTGCACTATTAAAACAAGTGTATCATTATGATATTTAAATATTTTAGCTGGTGGAGTAATTCTCTCTAATTTTTCTTTTCTCAAAATTTCCTGATCATTTTCTATATAATATTTATAATCATTCTGTAAATATAATGACAGAAAAATTTAAGACTTATGTTGGAATCACATGGAATTTACCAAAGTTATGTGGATAATTAGTATCTTTACAATATTTAGTTTTCTATTCCCACAATAAGGTTTTTATTTTCTTTCTCATTTCTGTCTTCTTTTATGTTCCTCAATTATTTTTTGAAGTCTTCCTTAGTTTATTTGTGTTCTTAAAACTTTTGTAAATATTTTACATTTTTGGGTGTTACTTGATTTTAATTTCACTATACAGTGACTTATGCATGTTGATACATATGAAATTAAGTGATATGTGTGTGTGTATGTACATATATATGCATAGTTTTTCCTAATAATCATTATATTTAATTTCCTTTAAATACTATTTGTTTCTTTACTATTTCTCTTTGAATATCGAGGTTGATCATCTGCACCATCCGCAATTAATGATAATTTGTTCTTTTTATTTACTGTATTATCGTCCTGGATTTATCAGAACATCTAGAACAGTATTAAATGATATCAATGATACTGAATACTGTGTTTTTTCAAAGTTACAATAGAGATAGCCTTCATGTTGTACATGGAGCAAAATTTTTCTGTTAATTTGGGATATTTTAAAGATATAAATAAATGTCTTTCTACTCAAACTTCAGTTAAGAATGTTTAACACAAAAAACAATGCCTTTTTTGAAATGAATTTTTGTCATCAATCACAGTGGTGTCATGCTTTTTTTTTCCTTTGACCCATGGATGTTATTAACTACAAGAACAGATATCCTAATATTAGAACCTTTTTATATTTACAAAATAAATTTATTTGAACATGTTTTCAATTTATTTACCATGTTGTTGTTGTTGTTATGTGCCGTCGAGTCGGCCCTGACTCATAGCGACTCCTCCTTGGGTTTCCGAGGCAGTATTACTACAGAAGTAGGATTGCCCAACCTTCCTTCGAGGAGTGGCTGGTGGGTTTGAACCGCCAGCCTTCTGGTTAGCAGTCAAGTGCTTTAGCCACTATGCTACCAGAGCCATATCACATGGTAAATTGTACTCTTACTATATCACTTAATTTGCTTTCTGGCATTATTTTCCTATCTATCTAATATATAGGTATTTACTCAACAAATACTTCAATGAAATAATGTTGTCTTTGTTACGTGCTGTTGAGTCAGCCCCTACTCATAGCGACCCCTCCTTGGGTTTCCAAGGCGGTATCTCTATGGAAATAGATTGCCCAACCTTCCTTCCGAGGAGTGGCTGGTGGGTTTGAACCACCAGCCTTCCGGTTAGGGTCAAGTGCTTTAGGCACTATGCTACCAGAGCTCCTTAATTAAATAATAATTAAATAGTAGCTTCATCTATTTTCATTTTTCTTTCTTTGTTCATGTTAAGGATTATCCCTGAATGCATTTTTTAATCATTTCCTACACATTGTTAAAATATTACTCTCATTTTAATTATTTGTAAAAAATCATAATTGCAGAAGATTTAACTTCTACTTTTATCTAAAAATGAAATTGTCTTAAAATTGCCAGGTTGAATTTTACCATTTGGTTATGATTTTATTACTGAGTTATCCAGAATTGTTCAATTTTTTACTTTTAGAAGTTTTTACGTTTCATGACCTAACATGAGGAGCTCTGGTGGCGTAGTGCCTGGGGAATTTGACTGCTAACCAGAAGGCTGGCAGTTCAAACCACACAGCCACTCCTTAGAAGGAAGATTGGGCAATCTATTTATGTAGAGATACCACCTCAGAAACCCAAGGAAGGGTCTCTATGAGTCTAATGGACTCGATGGCAGTGAGGTTGGCTTTTTTTTTTAGACCTTCTTGTTGTTGTTATGTGCCTTGGAGTAGGACCCGACTCATAGCGACCCCTCCTACGGTAGTAGATTGCCCCATCTTCCTTCCGAGGAGTGGCTAGTGGGTTGAACCTCCAGCCTTCTGATTAGCAGTCAACTGCTTTAGACACTACGCTACCAGAGCTCCCTTTGTAGACCTAACATAAAGAAAATGTATATTCTCAGTTTGCATGATTTTAAGCTGCACAAATTAGAAAAACCAGCATTATCAACTATTTTATTTGGTTCCTCTATGTTCTTATTTATTGATTTTTATTTATTCATTATACAGCTTGAAGTTGATAAAAATTCCTCACATTTTTTATTTTAAATTATTGTAGATTACATTTATAAATACTTTTAATACATGATGGTATTCTCATTACAATCATTGCATCTTTTAGCTGGGTCCCAGGCATTCCTTGCTTAGGGCAGCATGACTTCAACCTCTGCCTCTGTTTTCACATAGCTGTCTTCCTCAAGTCTGTTTGTTTGTGTCTCTTCTCTTTTTATAAGGATACATGTCATATTGGATTAGGACCCACTGTACTCTAGAATGACCTCATGCTCATTTAACTAATTCTGTCTGAAAAGACACTATTTTTAAATAAGATCACATTCTTCAGTACAGGGGTTAGGACTTGAACATATCTTTTTGGCATACACAAATTAACCCATATATCCCATATATGGGAGCTGTGGTGGGGTAGTACCTAACGCATTTGACTGCTAACCAGAAGTCTGGCAGTTCAAACCCACCAGCCACTCCTTGGAAGGAAGATTGGGCAATCTACTTCCATAGAGATACCGCCTCGGAAACCCAAGGAGGAGTTGCTATGAGTCTAATTGGTTTCGGTTTGGTAACACATATATAACAGAAAATTAATTAGTACTTTTTCATTCTTCTATCTCCCCTCCTCATACATCTTCATGTGCTTGGTATACTAGAATTTATATTATTGCTAAACTATTCTTTAAATTATGTATCTTTTTTTCAAAACTTATTTATGACAACTTCTTATATTTTAAAATATATTTATGATGTTTTTCTACTAATTAATTCTTAAAAGTTTCCAGTTCTATAAACCATGACTTCCCCAAGCATTAGTCATATGTTCATTGCAGGAGTTTATCTTAAAATAACTTTTTTCAAGCAAAGCATACAGGTGGTATTATGGATTAAATTGTGTCCCCCAAAAAATGTGTTGTAAATCTCACCATACCTGGGTTAAAATTCCACTTGGGAATAGAGTTTTCTTTGATATGTTAATGAGGCAGTAGTAGTGTAGGATGTGTCTTAAATGGATCTTTTTTGACATGTAAAGATCAGATTAATCAAACAGCAAGAAAACACAGATGGGGGAAGATAAATGCCACACCATATGAAATCTCCAAGAAACTAAAGCTGACTGGAGACTAGGACCTTCCCCTGGAACCAGCAAAGAGAAAGCTTTCTCCTGGAACCAGCCTCCTGAATTCTAGCCTTCTAAGTTGTGAGAGAATAAATTTTGGTTTGTTAAAGCCACCCACTTGTGGTATTTCTAGTGTTAGTGGCACTAGATAACTAACACAGGTGGTACATTTTCGGAGCCCTTGAATATCTGACGATGTTTGCTAGGTACAATTACACATAAATTACAACTTTCTGAATATAAAATTCTTGGATAGCAAGTATTTTACCTGACATGTAAAGGTATTACTCTTTAAATACCACCTTCTAGTGTTTGACATTGCAGAGGAGAATTTCTATACTTATGGTGATTTCTTTTTGGTATTTGGTAGACATCACATTTATTTTTAAATCTTTGGTCTGTGCTCATAATTACAGCATTACCTCTTTGTCCTTAAAAGTCTAAATTGTATGCATAGGTATGTCTAGTGACCAGGATTTTGCATAGTCTATAGTCAAAACTTTCTGCTTTTAATTTTAGAACATTTTGTTTTCTTCTCTGGAGAGTTTTCATCTACTGCATATAGTTGATACAGGTTGGCCTGATAGTTTGTTGAATCTTAATTCTTTTTCTCCATATTAAGCATCTTATTGTCTTCATTTTCATCTCTTCTTCTTCTTTGAATATTTAGGTTGATCTGGTAATGAAAATTTACCTCAAACTGCCTTCCATTCTGAGATCCAAGAGATTTCTAATACTATTCCAAGAGGGAGGAGAGCTAAGAAAAATTCACTTCATATTTAATCCAGACCAAGAAAGAGTGCACATGAGTGCAAAATTGTATCATTGTTTCAGTGTTCGAGAGGGTAGATTCTGCTCATTACAACTTCAACTGCTGTATAATTTCTGCTATTTTTCCTTCTGTTTCAATAAAATCTTTCCTTATCTCATCCTGTTTCATTTACATTTTTGCTTGTTTTAGTCTGTCTTTTCATATCAGTCTGTTGTCTCATCATCTCATCCTTTATTTCTCTTTTTATCAAATCATATTTTCTTGAATTTTACTGAATGCACAAAGTAGACAAATTCTAAATGTTATATGTTGTCCATTGTGCTTCTATTTGAAAAATATTCTTCTTTGATTCTCACATGCTTTGTTTCATTTCTGTGTTGCTGAATCTTCTGTATACTCAGTTTCTGTGTGTGTGGTTTATGTGTACACTCATGTCCTTAAGAGGTTGTTTGATTTTGAATCATGTGCACTCTTTCTTGGCCTGGATTAAATATGAAGTGCATTTTTCTTAGCTCTCCTCCCTCTTGGAATAGTATTAGAATTCTCTTTGATCTCAAAATGAAAGGTAATTTGAGGTAAATTTTCGTTACTAGTTCAGTGATTTAGTAGTTTGAAATGAGTGGGAAAGGAGCCATGAATATACACCTTGTGGGAAATTTTTACATTCTGTCCTTTCTTTCTTGTGTTTAGTGCAGCAGCTGCATAAGACACATGGATCATCTTTGAAGAACGGACAGGCTTTAAACAAGGTATACAGTAAGACTGAATCATTGTTCTTCCCAGTGTTCCTGACTGCTTCCCCTAAGAGAAACCATGCTGACTTTCCACTTGGTGTAGTTGCGTATGGCTTGTTTTTATTCCCAGAGATTGCATTTTTGAGTTTGGAGAAGTCCCCAGATAAGACAGAGATAGCAGGAAAGAAATGAAAGGAAAAATAAAAATTTCATACCAATATCTTTCAGGAATATAAATTTAAAAATCTTTTAAAATTTTAGAAAATACAATTTTATATATATATTTATATTTGTTGTTGTTGTTATGTGCCGTCAACTCGGACCCGACCCATAGCGACCCCTCCTTGGGTTTCTGAGGCAGTATCACTATGGAAGTAGATTGCCCCATCTTCCTTCCGAGGAGTGGCTGGTGGGTTTGAACCGCCAGCCTTCTGGTTAGCAGTCAAGTGCCTTAGGCACTATGCTACCAGAGCTCCTATCTATCTATCTATATACATATATAATTATATACCATGGCCAACTCTAATAAAACCTAACTCATTGCCATTGAGTTGATTGTGACTCATAGAGACCCCCATTGGGTTTCCAAGACTATAAATCTTTATGGAAGCAGACCCCCTCATCTTTCTTCCCTGGAGCAGCTGGTAGGTTCAAACTGCTGACCTTCTGGTTAGCAGCCAAATGCCTTAACCACTACACTACCATAGCTCCTTATACCATGAGAAAGTTGGGTTTATTCCAGGGATGCAATGATGGTTCAATATTGAGAAAGGAATCAGTGAAATTCACCATATTTATAGACAAAAGAAGAAAAATCTCATGGTCATATCAGTCAATGCAGAAAAGAATTTGACAAAACTAACATCTGTTCATAATTTAAAAACAAAATAAATGCAGAAAATTGTTACAGAAACAATAGAAGACAGACATAGATTAATCCCTCACAGACACCCAGACACTATGGGAGAAAGATCCAATAGATCTACCAGCTCAGGACCATAGTACTGGGGTACACCAGACTCAATTGGCACAAAAAAATACATAAAAGCCTCGTTCTGCATCCTACATTGGTGAATAGTGACTGGGGTCTTAAAAGCTTTTAAGCAGTCATCTAAGACGCAGCTAATGGTCTCTTAGCAAAAAAAAAAAAAAAAAAAAGGATTTTGGAAGCAATCAGCCATAGGACACGATGGCCCTCGAGACCAGAAGAACTAGATGGTGCCTGGCTACCAATGCCAAGCACTCAGGAAAGGATCAAATCTGGAGATCCTGGATAGAGTGGGAGGGAAAACGTGGAACAAAATCCAAAAACTCAATAATGACCAGAATTACTGGTTAGATGAAATCTGGTGAGACCCCTAATACTATGGCCTTGGAATACATTCTGCACCTGGAATAAAACTCACCCCCAGGGGCTGGCTCTCAGCCCAATATTTAACAAGATGTATAAGCAGATCATTCAACTTAATATAATGCACCCACATACTCTATGGTAATACATCCCTTAGAGGAATAGACCATGGGGCACCAGAAGACCAACATTCAAACTGAGGAAATGCAGGACAAACAGGAGTGCATAAGTATGAGGGGCACAGGGGGAGAGTTGCAGGGTAGGGAGGGGAGGAGACTGGGTTAAAGTTGGACATGGTAAATAGGGAGTGAAACTAAATGTACACGTAACATTGAATGTAAAACAAGCTCTTAAAATAATAAAAATAAAAGAAGATTCAGAAAAATAGATATAGAGGGGAAGTTCCCCATCATGATGAAAAGCATATATAAAAAACATACTGCTAGCATTATACTTAATGGTGAAAGACTAAATGTTTTCTCCCTAAGATAAGGAATAAGGTAAGGATGTCTACTTTAATTTTTTAAACATAATGTTAGAAGTTCTTGCCAGTGTTGTAAGGCAATAAAGTGAAAAAGTCATATAAATTTAAATATAAAACTGTACCTATTTGCAGATGACATAATTGTCTACATAGAAAATTTCAAAGAATCTGTAAAACTTTCTAGAAGGAGTAAAGAAAACCTTTAGAATTCCTAGAACTAAACTCCTAGATCTTAGATGGTCCTAAGATAGCTCTGGTAGCATAGTGGCTAAAGCACTTGACTGCTAACCAGAAGGCTGGCGGTTCAAACCCACCAGTCACTCCTCGGAAGGAAGGTTGAGCAATCCTACTTCCTTAGTGATACTGCCTTGGAAACCCAAGGAGGCGTTGCTATGAGTCAGGGCTGACTCGATGGCACACAACAACAACAACAACAAGATACAAGATAAATATATAAAAATAAATTATATTTCTGTATCTTAGCAATACAAAAGCCCATGTAGTGCAGTTGTTAAAGCGAACAGCTGCTAACCTAAGATGCAAGATAAATACATAAAAATAAATTATATTCCTGTATCTTAGCAATAGAAAAGCCCATGTAGTGCAGTTGTTAAAGTGAACAGCTGCTAACCAAAAGGTGGGCAGTTCTAATCTAAACCCACCAGCCATTGCTCAGAAGGAAGACTGGGCAATCTAATAACGCCTCGGAAACCTAAGGAGGGGTCGTTATGAGTCTCAGTGGACTCGATGGCAGCGAGTTTGTTTTTTTGTTGGTGAGTCACTTCATGGGAGAAAGTTGTGGCACTTTACTTCCTTATAGATTCCAGCCTTGGAAATCTTATGGGGCAGTTCTACCTTGTCCTACATGATCACTACATGAGTCAAAATCAACTGGAAGGCAATAGGTTTTTTTGTTTTGTTTGTTTTTTTAATACTAGCCATGAATACATGGACATTAAAAATTAAAAAATATAATGCCACTTATAATTGCTTAAAAAATTAAACATTTATGTATAAAATATACCAAAACATGTCCAGGACTTGTATCCTGAAAACTACATAATGATGGAAGGAAATCAAAGATATTTTAAATAAATAGACAGATATGCTGTGTTCATGGATCGGAAGACTCAGCATAGTAAAGATAATTCTCCCCAAATTGATATGCAGATTTAAGAATTTCTATCAAAGCCCGGCAAGTATTTTTATTAGATATAAAGAAGATTATTATAGAATTTCCATGGAAAGGCAAGGAAATTAGAGTAGCTAAAACAATTTTGAGAAAAACAAAGTGGAAGGAATTAGTCTAACTGATATCAACACTACCATGTGTTTATGCAAATAACACATGGCTTTTCAGTTTCTACAAACTGCACAAACTCCTCACTTGATAGATAGTTTGCTACATGCTCTAGGGGCATTATATCAATATGAACATTATTTATGAGGACATGCTATTAGTGAAAAATGAGGTAATTTTATAGCTACAGTACTTAGAGTGTGTTGTTTTGGTAAAGAAATGGACATCTAGATTAATGAAAAAGAATAAAGAGCCCAGAAACAGACCCACACATATATGCCAAGCTGATGTTTAACAAATGTGTAAACACAATTCAATAGGAGGATGTAGCCTTTAAAGAAACAATGCTGAAGGAATTGAACCTTCATGGAAAACAAAACAAATTAATTTCTCAATCTACATATCACAAATTAACTCAAAATAAATAACAAGATTTAACGCGTAATGTGAAACTGTAAATCTTTTAGGGAAAAAAAGATGGAAAAAATTTTTGCTATTTGGATCTAAAGACTTTGTACACTTATCAAAAGTATGATCCATAAAAACAAAATTGATAAATTGGAGTTTATAAAAATGAAGAACTTGTGCCCTATGAAAGAAACTATTAAATCACAATAATACAAGTCACAGATTGGGAGAAAATATTTTCCGACCATGTATCAAACAAAGGACTAAATTCTAGAATATATAAAGAACTCAGACTCAACAGTGAAAAATAAAAGTGAAAAACAATAATCAACTTCAAAATGGACAAAAGGCAGAGACATTTCACCAAAGAGTATATACAGACAGGAAATAAACACATGGAATGATGTTCATCATGATTAGCCATTGTTGTTTTAGGTGCCTTTAAGTCACTTCCTACTTGTACTGACCCTATGTACAATGGAACAAAGCACTGCCTGGTCCTGAGCCATCTTCACAATCATTGCTACATTGGAGCCCATTTTTGCAGCCACTGTGTCAATCCACAGGGCTTCCTCTTTTTAGCTGACCCTCTACTTTACCAAATCTGAGAAGCTGGACTATATGAAGAAAAACGTGGTATCAGGATTGGAGAAAGAATCATTAACAGCCTGAGATACGCAGACGATGCAACTTTGCTTGCTGAAAGTGAGGATGACTTGAGGCACTTTCTGATGAAGGTTGAAGAATACAGTCTGCAGTATGGATTACATCTCAATATAAAGAAAACAAAAATCCTCACAACTGGAGCAATAAGTAGCATCACAAT
>NW_006921839.1:4608930-4628580 GCF_000298275.1 Orycteropus afer afer | reverse complement strand
ACCATTCCCTGGAGAAGGATGTCATGCTTGGTAGGGTGAAGAGTCAACAAAAGAGGGGGAGGCCTTCAACGAGATGGATTGATATTTTGGCTGTGAGGATGGGTTCAAGTATAGCAGGGATTGTGGAGCTGGCGTGGGATTGGGCAGTGTTTCATTCTGCTGTGCATGGGGTCGCTATGAGTCGGAAACTACTCGACAGCACCTAACAACAACAACTACTACTTTACCAAGAATGATGTACTTTTCATTGGTCTCTCCTGATAATATGTCCAAAGAATATGAGACAAAGTCTTGCCAGCCTTTCTTCTAGGAAGCGTTCTGGCTGAACTTCTTCCAAGACAAATTTGTTTGTTCTTCTGGAAGTCCAACGTGAAGCCAATCTCAGTTATATATTTTATGGTTCCATTTATATGTTACTCTTCAAATGACAAAATTTTGAAAACAAAGAAAAGGTTAATAGTGGCTAGAGTTAAGGAGAGGGTTTCAGTGAGCAGGAAAGTGGTATGGCTATAAAAGGACATTAAGAGGTACCCTGTGATGATGGACATGTCCAATTGCATGATTGTATGAAAATCCTTGCTGTGATACTGCACTATGTGTTGTTGTTGTTGTTATGTGCCGTCGAGTCGGCCCGACTCATAGCGACCCCTCCTTGGGTTTCCGAGGCAGTATCACTACGGAAGTAGGATTGCCCAACCTTCCTTCCGAGGAGTGGCTGGTGGGTTTGAACCACCAGCTGTCTGGTTAGCAGGCAAGTGTCTTAGCCACTATGCTACCAGAGCTCCCAATGTAGTTCAATAAAATGTTACTGTTAGAGGAAACTGGGGAAAGGGTACACAGGATCTCTCTGTATCATTTCTTACAACTACATGAGAATCAACACTTCTCTGGATATAAAAAGTTTATTTTAAAAAAATCAAATCCTTTCTCTCCAAAAAAAGACATCATGCAATTTCAATCAAATAGGGTTCATGTTCTAGAATCTCAAATGGTTAAACAAAATCAGGAAAACTTAGAATCACAAGAATAAGTATTAAAGAATTTTGCATTTATACAGTTTTAACCAAGCCATGATAATTATTCATCAGACAAATCAAGACAACCATCCCGCATTGTTATTGTGGGTGTTGGAAATTATGAGATGCTAGAAATGTGGTAGCATACTGCCTAAGGCACTTGACTGCTGACCAGAAGGCTGGCAGTTCAAACACACCAGCCACTCCTCGGAAGGAAGGTTGGACAATCTACTTCCATAGTGATACCGCCTTAGAAACCCAAGAAGGGGTGGCTTTGAGTCAGGTTTGACTCGACCGCATATAACAACAACAACAACAGAAATGTGTACACTTGTTTTAATTTGAGGCAATGACTTAGAGTTTCCAACTCTAAATTTATTTTAAAGCCTAGTTTCTAATCATTAGGTTAGATAATTGACTGAGTCATGATATCAAATAAACTTAAAGCAATTTAAGTATAATCACATGTTAAATATATGTGAGGACTGCAGTATATAGAAGTCACTGTGTACACATGTCAGCACATAACTTACGTTTCCATTTGATGCATTAAACTTTTATCATCACAATTCCCCATCTTTTTTAAAATAAAATATTTCATTAAAAAATTAAGTTACTCCCTTTACCTAGATATATATATAGAAAAAAAATTAATTAAAGCTAGCCAGAGACCTAATATTTAACAACTGAGCTAAGATAAAGGATCTATTACTTAAGTAAGATTTCTTCTTATTTTATGGCTTCATTCTTAAAGTCACAACACACAGTTCGTCAAGGGCAGCACATGAATACATTATGGGATATTTCTTTGCTTTCAGATTTTCACAAATAAAAAGGTTGAGGTATCTAATACTATTCTGAGCATGAAGAATTGGTTACTCTCCTGTACTAACAATGTAACTTTTCCTGAGAGAAATTTTATAATATTGAGTAAAATTAAGCACGTTTTAACATTCTTACTAAATTTCCATTTTAGTAATTTTCATTATAAAATTCGTATACAAGTTATGTATGAGAATGCTCATCACAGCATTGTTTATAATAATAAACAAACTGAAATCAGTCAAATTATTAATACCAATCCAGTTAAATAAATAATGAAATATATATATGTAATTCATGAAATATTATGTGTGCACTAAAAACAAATATTTAGATTATGGTGGTATAAAACAAGGAGCTCTGGTGGCGCAGGGCCTAAGGCATTTGACTGCTAACCAGAAGGTTGGTGGTTCAAACCTACCAGCTTCTCATGGAAGGAAGACAGGGCAATGTACTTCTGTAAAGATTTACTACCTCTGAAACCCAATGTAGTTTGCTATAAGTCAGAATCAATCTGATGGCAGTGGGTTTGGTTTGGTATAGAATGATAACATGTTTATATTCCAATACTTAATTTTGTATAAATATTTTAAAAGAAATACAAATACAGATGCGTATATGCAAAAATCTTTTTCTGAAAAACAAATTACAGAAAACTACTTTTGGTGAAAAGACTAAAGAGTTTATGGAGGAAAGAAAAAGTAGAAAGAGCTATGAGTAATGCAGAAATATCACTCAAATGTTACTTCATCTTTTAAGTGTATAGGGAGCAATGTAGGTAAGCTATACAATGAGTGCCACTTTATTTCAAATTTCGATTTTGCTTAGTCTGAAGAAGGAATATGTAGAGATTTAGTTCTGATAGCTATGTGGAAAAACAAAAAGACATTTTTAATTGTTTGAAAACAGAGGAAAGTCACAGCAGCTGGGAATTCTCATTAAAATCAGAAGTTGAAAAAGAATAGAAATAAAAAGTAAATAATTAAAGGCTCTGATGCCATTACCAGAGAAGTGAAAGAAAGACAGACAGAAGTTATCTACAAAAATCTTTTCAGGAAGTTTAAATTAACACTTAATTCTACAATAGTAAAAAACAATAGCAACTAAATACATAAATCTTTCTTTAAAAGTTGTGTAATCTAGTATTTTGAGGTATTAATACAATGTTGTTGTTGTTTGCTGTCAAGTCGGACCCGACTCATAGCGACCCCTCTATGAGTTTCCGAGGCAATATCACTATGGAACTAGATTGTCCCATCTTCCTTCCAAGGAGTGGCTGGTGGATTTGAACCTCCAGCCTTCTGGTTAGCAGTCAAGTGCCTTAGGAATAAGTCATAAATAGTAATATAAGTTTGATGTGATCTTTCCATGAAATTTTGTATATGTGACTTTATGCAATTATTTCCACTAGAAAGCTCTTCTCTTTTATTTAGGAAAGCAACATTAACTGCATCACATGCTTAGAAAGCCTACTATTCACTTGCCAATTGACAAACACTGCCATAAATAAGGCATATTCATAAACATATGAAATTTATAACATTTTATAATCACCAGATATGTTAGAAATATACAATCACCACCTACTTTCAGTGGTAATTAGTCAAATTTTATAGCCATGCACACTTTAAAAACTGAAAAATTTGTTGAATTCTTAGTATGTGTCACACACTTTTGCCTAATACAGTTCCCTTGACACAAACTTAGGCTTTCCATCCCCCCTCTTTGTCATGAAAGGTAATAAAAAAGCAATAGATACCATTTCTATTATATTCTTTCTTTTATCATTTCCCTTCTAAAAGTATATGTATACAGCTTTTCCTTCCAAATTGTGCATTTCATTCATTGTATTACTTTACTATCATGTGGCAGAATCCTGAAAATAAAGAGTAATGATGACATTTATAGACATCCAGGACAAAATAGACGTGTGCCTGAAACAGTTCCACTCAGCTTCCCACTAAAATAACCAAGAAGATATTTAAAAAGACACAATTTGCGAGTACATCAGATAACAGACTCACTCATAGACACCTCATGTGTTATACAGTAGAACTACTCTATAAAGTTTTCTTGGTTCTAATCTTCATGGAGCAATTCACATGGTCTTTGTTCCACAGAGCTGTTGGGTAGATTTGAACCTCCGATCTTTAGGTTATTAGCTAATCAGAAACCACTTGCACCACCTAATCTCCTTTTCTTGGAGGTAAGTCCTGTGAAAGATAATGAGGAGGAAGCGGGATTTGTCAAGGAAAACCTGGCCGTGATGTAGATTCTGACATCTGTGAGAGGAAGGGCAGGAGCAAGCAGGGAGAGCAAGAAAGAGAGCCTCAGACTAGGTGTTGCTCAAGACAAGAGTAGTCTTGGCATGAATCCTGCTAGAATCCTGGAAATGCTGTATATGGAGGCTCTCAGCTACTTGCATTCTCCTCACAGATGAGTGGCAAGTTCTTTCTTGATGGGAGATCCAGGCAGCTCTCCTCTATGGCTATCTCACAGCTATATAGATTTAATATATTTTATTTTAAAAAATATATATTTTGAAGATTTTCATTAAAATTTTTTTAAAAAAATAGTAGCAAAACTAAAATATGATTTGGAGGCAAGAAAGCATAGAGTTGACAATGGAGAAAATCAAATCAATAATAGAGAAGACAAACATGAGACACTCACTCAGATTATGAAAGAAAGAAATAATACTAAAGGAAACCTTTGAGAGATGAATATTGCTACACAGGACAGAGAACCACCATAGAAAGAATGTGGGCAATGGGTAGAGAAATGATCATGACAGCTAACCACAGAATTCATATCTCATTCAAAGAATTTACAGAGAGAGATCTAAGCCCTCAGAAAAATGAGTAGAAAAAGTACCGTTGGAATATAACTAAATTTGCTGCTTAGTTTTTTTCTTTTTTCAAAGAAAACAAAGCTCATTTATTTCTTTAAAATTGATCTTCTCGTTCTCATAAGTCACTGAATAGTAGAGAACAAAACACAGTTAAATTTTGTCCAACCTGGTGAAATATCTAGTCTGACTTACTAAATTGAAATCCTTTCTTTTTAGGTTTAATGCAATTACTTTGGAACAGATTCTCTTTGATTCCTCTTCTCTCCACCCCTCAATCTGCTATCTCATGATGATCTTTAGGTATGTAAGGTATGTAAGAGGATCTCCTCTGTTCCTAAGCTAAGAAGGCCTTTTAGATTCCTATTTTTGCTGTCATTTGTTTGGCCTCTGGAGTGAAAGCCTCTGTCATCTTGGTTGCTTTCATCCTGCTAGCAATGTGGCTAAAGAAGTTAGCAACCAACAAATGGATGCTTAGGTTTCTCATAGCTTAGCCAGAACCTACAATAAACTCTGCTGACTGGATCTAGCTTCAGCCATAGAAAATTCCAAACTCTCTATCCACTGCTAGCCCAATCTCCTCCTGTAATTCCCCATCACCCTTTACTACAGCAGATCTCAAGGTCTGGTGTAGGTTGCATTCTGATCAGTCTCGCTACCCCTCCCAGGGATCTGTGGGAATTCAGAGTTCCACTTACACCACATGGAAACTCTGGACATCCTTTGTCCACAATCAAATGCCTTTGCATAGTCAATAAAATACAAGTAACATCTTTCTGGTATTCTTTGCTTTGAGCCAAGATCCATCTGACAACAGCTATGATATCCCTTGTTCCACGTAACATAACAAAGAAGTAACTCCCAATTTCCAAATAGGGTCCTATTTACAAGTAAAAGGGATTAGGACTTCCAAATTTCTTTGTGGGGTGACACAATTCAATCCACAGCACCCCTATCCTCAGCATTCTCCTTACCCATACCAACACACACCCTGGGCCACACTCAGGTGCCTCCTCCATTGCTATCTTACTTCCCTTTTTCCTCACAAAGAAGAATCTTGAGTGCAACATGTTGGGCAACTTACAAAGGAATCAAAATAAGGCTCTCCTTAAGCTCCTCTTCTTCAACACAAATGGAGTAATATGAGTATGTGCAAAGTTTTGATCAAAGAATTTGGTAGCAAATAAAATTGTCACATAAGTACAAGAACTACATAGATAACACTGCTATCACATCAGGTAGCTCTTAGAAAATTAACCCCTTTCACACAACCTCTTATAAGAAGAAGTAAATGGTGTATCCAAAACATGTCTATAAATCAAGAACAGCAGTCAGGTTGTATAAAAGATGAGCCCTGCAATGGATTAAATGTGTACTATAAAGTATAAATAGCTATTGAAAATACAGAACACAATAGAATATACATGTCAAAGTCTGTCCTATCAAAATAAGGTGTATTAAGTTGTATAATAATGTGATGGAACTACAATCCCAGATGAAATTTATAAAGCTTGTGAAGAGGGGAATGAGATGGGTAAATTTTCTTCAAAACCTATGAGAAAAGAAGTTTTTATTTCGGTGGAAAGAAATGTAGGCAATCTTTACAGCTGTGAGTTCTCAAAAAACATCAGATTAAAAAGGTATGTAACTATAAAGCAAGGAGTTAAAAGTTTTAAAAACATTAAGAGAGAAGGTAAAGATAAAGCAATGGAAAAGTGTTTTGTTTATTAAAAGGAAAATCTAATGTAATAGAAATTTGGGGAAGAAGAAGATTTTTAGAAAGGAAGTCATCATGAAAAAAAAAAATTAGAAAATTCCTGCATGAGGTGAGAAAATGATGCATCCTACCTTATTTGATTCTGCAGAAAACAACACTTACTTCACCATACTAGTGTAAATACTGTTTATTACTTCAACCAACACAATCATGTATTTGTCTTGGGAGAATGAGTGCAAGAAGTAGAAGTGGACGTTGGTATAGCATAGCTAAGTCCTTAGCTATAATAGCTAGAAGTGGATAGGTAATAGCCAAAGTACGGAAGTAGTAATGTTACTTATTTTTATGGTATGTATACAATCTCTGTGTTACAAGCATCCAACTTATGAATCAACACCCATAAAGCCTATTATATTAATAAATAGAAGTATGTACAATAGTTTATAATAACAAATGGGTGCTACTTTGTAACATGCATTAAAACATTATTATTGTCACTGTATTATTATGATAACAATATTTTAGTGTATCTGGAAGGGTTTTTTTTAATGTTTTTTATGAATAGAAAGATACACTAAATAGTATATACTAAAATATACCTAACTGTTCCAACCTACATACAAATTCAACTTAAAGACAAATTTAGAAATGGAGTTTGTCAATCTACACATTCAATGCAATCCCTATCCAGATTCCAGCAACACTTTTTAAAGACATGGAAAAATGAATCATTAATTTCATATGGAAAAGAAAGAGGCCTCTGATAAGCAAAGTACTGCTGAAGAAGAAAAATAAAAAGTCTCACACTCTGGGACATAAAAATGTACTATATAGCCACAGTAGTCAAAATAGTGTGGTATTGGTATAACGATAGAGAGATAGACCAATGGAACAGAATTGAAGACTCAGACATAGATCCATCCATCTATGACAGCTGACCTTTGACAAAGGCCCCAAACCGATTAAATGGAGGAGAGATAGCCTCTTTAAAAAATGGTGTTGGCAAAACTGGATATGAACTTTAGAAAAATGAAACAAGACCCACATCTCACCCATACACAAAACTGAACTCAAGTTGGATCAAAGACTTAAATGTAAAACCCCAAACAATAAAGCTCATCAAATAAAATAGGGGCAAATCTAGGGGCCCCAATTTATGGCTATTTATGACAATCTATTTATGACTATCAAACATAACCCAAAATGCACGGGTAGCAGAAGAGAAACTGGATGACTGGGACATTTTAAAAAATAAATTCTTATGTGCATCTAAAGACTTCTCTAAAAGGGTAAAAAGAGAACTTACAGATTTGAGAAAAAGGTTTGGCTATGATATATCTGACAAGGGACTCATCTCCAAAATGTATAGAAAACTTTAACACCTCAACACCAAAGGACAAACAACCCAATTGAAAAAAATGGACAAAGGTAATGAATAGACACTTCACTAAAGAGGATATACAGGCTGCCAAAAAATGCATGAGGAAATGCTCATGATCATTAGCTATTAGAGATGCAAATCAAAACAACGATGAGATAGGATCTCATCCCAGCAATAATAGCAAAGTTCAACAAGATAGAAAATAACAAATGCTGGTGAGGCTGCAGAGAGATTGGAATACTCATACACTGCTAGTGGGACTGTCAAATGGTACAATCACTGTGGAAAAAGGTATGGTGTTTCCTTAAAACACTGAAAATAGAAATACTATTTGATCCAACAATTCCATTACTAGGAATATATCCTAAAAAAAATGAAAGACAGAACACGAACATACATATGCACACCCATGTTCACTGCAGCACAATTCACTATAGCAAAGAGATGCAAGCAACCTAAATTCCCAACAGCAGATGATTGAATAACCAAACTATGGTACATTCACACAATGGAATATTTGCAACATTAAAGAATAGTGAAGAATACACAAATCATCTCACAACATGGATGAATTTAGAGGACATTATACTGAGTGAAGTAAGTCAATCACAGAAGGGCCCACTATTGTAAAAAGTCAAGGAAAGTTTATTCAGGGACAAAAACTCCCTTTGTTGGTTCCTGAGGATGGGAGGGAAGAGGAGGGAAAATCTGGAACTATTTGGAGGTCATTGTTGATTTGGGTGAGGGGAGGAATGGTATGGAAAGGGTCTGTGTCTAGCATAGTGATATTGGAGAAAGGAAAGACACCAAAATGTACACAAAGGATATGGACAACAGAGACAAACACCATTATAGGCACAACACTGCAGTACGACTAGTTCAAATACCAGGCTACGGATTAATGCATAGATAGGTGAGAAAAGCAGGTGGGGGTAGGCAAATAGGAATACACCCTAGACCAAGGATAGATTTGGTTGAAGATAATCTTAGATATGCACTTGTGCTACAAAATTTGCCACATACATTACAGAAGCAACAGAAGACGGTGGGAGTAACTTTGCAGAGACAACCAAACATCTTGTGAGAGAGAATCACCAGGCCTGGGGACTCAGGACCATAGTGTTGGGGGGACATCATGCTCAATTGACACACATAGTTCATAAAAATTTTGTTCTACAACCTACTTTGGTGAGTAGTGCTGGGGACTTAAAAGCTTTCGAGTGGCCATCTAAGATGCAACTATTGGTCTCCTGTCAGCTGGAGCAAAGAATAGTAAAGAAAACCAAAATCATCTAGAAGCAATTAGTTCAAATATAAGATGGATCATGAAAACCTCAGCCTCCACAACCCAAGACCTGAAGAACTAGATGGTGCCCAGCTACCAATGCCAACCTCTCAGGAAGGGATCAAACCTAGAGATCCTGGATAGAGTGGGAGGAAAAATGTGGAAGGAAATTCAAAAACACAAAAATGACCAGAATTACTGGTTGGATAGAGACTAGTGGAACCTTTGAGACTATGGCCCTGGGTTGCCCTTCGAGCCTAGAAATGGACTAACATACATGGATTGACTCTCAGCCCAATGGTTGAAAGACCCACATGTAGAACACTTACCCTAGATTGATGCACCCATCTACTCTAGGGAGATGCACCCCTTGGATCAAGCAGTCATGAGACACCAGAGGGGTAGCATTCACATAGAGGGAAGGCTGGACAGATAGGAATGCATGGATGAGAGGGGTTCAGTGAGAAGAGGAGAGGGCGGGAGAGTTTTATACAGTTGGAAATGGTAATGGGGGTCACGAAACCATATGTGCATGAACTCTTGAGTGTAAAATAAGTTAGCTATGTAAATTTGCATCCAAAACACAATTTAAAAAAAAAAAAAGAAAGAAATGGAACTTGTTCATAACTCAGGGATTGCCTGTACATATTTAAATTACCTTAATATTTAATATATTTATGTAAATAATATTTATATTAATTAACCAGTTATCATTGAGCTGATTCCTATTCATAGTAACCCCATGTGTGCAGAGTAGAACTGAACTGCAAAGAGTTTTCAATGTTCTGACCTTTCAAAAGTAGGTCATCAGGCCTTTCTTCCAAGGCACCTCTGGTTGAATTCAAACTGCTAACCTTTCAATTAATAGTGGGACACCTAACCATTTTCACCTCTCAGGGACTCCTTATATTAATTACAAGGAGCTGGGGGGTGGGGGTGGTGTTTAGCACTACAGAGAAGTAGTTTTTGGTTTTCTATTCAGTCCTATTTTGTGTGTGTGTTCTCATGGGCAAAGCTTAAAATTTTGATTAAAAATTTTAAAGAAAATAATATATTTGTTATACCATTTTCATAGATTATTGAGAAAATAAAAATACTACATATCAAAATTAGTGTAAGTAATAAAAATTGAATAAAAGTAAATTCATATTCATCAATTCTTTCATCAATAAAGAAGAAACAAATGGAGACGATGAATAGTGAATAACCCAAATGTCTCAAAAGTACTGAAAATCTAAAATATCATTACCAAGAAAAATAGAAACATCATAAAGATGTTGTTATGTGCTATCAAGTGGGACCCGACTCATAGAGACCCCTCCTAGGGTTTCTGAGGCAGTATCACTATGGAAGTAGATTGCCCAATATTCCTTCCGAGGAGTGGCTGGTGGATTTGAACTTCCAGCCTTCTGGTTAGCAGTCAAGTGCCTTAGGCACTGTGCTACCAGAACTCCTATCTTAAAGATGAGACAGAGCAAATGGATTAGAAAAAGTATTTGAAGAGGTTAATACATCAGATTTATTGTTCACTGAATACTCAACAATACTGACAAACTTCTGAGAAATCTAATTCCTCAAAATGGAGAAAAAGTGTAAGAAATAAAAATGATAAATAACAGAACTTTTTCAATTCAAAAGTCAGTTGTCATGGAGTCAATTCTGACTCATGGTGACCCAGTGAATATCAGAGCAGACTTGTATTCTATAGGATTTTCCATGGCTGATTTTTCAGGAGTAGATTACCAGAATTTTCTTTGGAGGTGCCTCTAGGTAGACTCAAAACTTCAATCTTTTGGTTAGCAGGCAAGTGCATTGATCATTTTCACCCTCTGGGTCTCCAATTACCAAACAATAATTGTTTGGTTGAACGTTAATAATTGAAAATATAAATGAATGGTCCTTGTATAAAATTCTGTAATGATTGCAATTCATTCAAAAAGTAGGAAACCAGCTAGATCGATAATCATGAAGGAAATGGAAATTGTATTACAGAAGATTTTCAATAGCTGATTTTTAGAAACAGATTGCTAGATCTTTCTACCAAAGTGCCTCCGGGTGTACTCAAACCTCAACACTGGCAATTAGAGCTGAGCACTCTATTTGCACCACCCATGCACTCCTTGCAGAGATAAAAAAACAAAAGCAAAACACTCCACTGCCATTGAGTCGATTCTGACTCATAGTGACCCTCTTTGGGTTCCCAACTCAGTAAATCTTTACAGAAGTAGATTGCCCAGTCATCCTTCTATGGAGTGGCTGGTGAGTTTCAACCACCAACCTTCTGGTTAGTAGTCAAATGTCTTAGCCACTATGCCAAAATTTTCTAAAACTATGGACGATTTCAACCCATACTTTCAAAGATCCCATAAACTGCAAAACTATTAAAAAAAAAAACATAAAAGTATACTTAGATATGTTTTATTAGATCAAAAACAATTAGGAAGAGTAGCAAAATAGAAACACAAACATGACTCTCAAAAAAGAAAAAAACTTAGACAATTGACTTCTCAAAATAAGCAATGAAACAAGAAATATACTTTCAAGGTGATGATATAAAGTAACTGTGACTTAGAATTATGCACTAACTAGGTTATTTTCCAAAAGTGTAAGTTTGCAATACAAAGGGCTTATATGCAAAAGATGAAGAGAACTCCTAGAATTCAACAAAATACATGTAAAATGGGAAAGAGTCTTAACACGCATTTCATAATAAATAATATACAAATAACCATAAAATCTGAATTAAGGAAAATCTTAATTAAGAAAAGGCAAAACCTTAATGAAACATCACTATATAGCTATTAAAAAAAATGCTGTTGAGTAAATTCTGACCTATAATGACCTCACATGTCACAGACTAGACCTTCTCCATAGGATTTTCTTGGCTGTAATCTTTATGGCAACCGATTTCCAGACCTTTCTCCTGTGGTGCCACTGGGTGGATATTAACCACCAACCTAGTCAAGGACAAACTGTTTGGGTTACCTGGCAGCCCACATAACCATAGAAGAGAAGAAATTGAAAATAATTGGCAATACCAAATATTGACTAGAATACAAAACAAAAAAAAGCTGAAAGAAACTGAAGAAAAAAATTAAACCTCGAGTTGAAATATCGAAAGATTCTATGGGCAATATAAGGAGCTCTGGTGGCATAGTGCCTAAGGTATTTGACTGCTAACCAGACGGCTGGTGGTTCAAACCCACCAGCCACTCCTTGGAAGGAAGGTTGGGCAATCTACTTCTGCAGTGATACCGCCTCAGAAACCCAAAGAAGGGTCACTATGAGTCAGATCCGACTCCACAGCAGTGTTTTGGCATTGTGTTGTATATAAGCAATATATTGAATGATGCAGGAAAGATCAAAAGAAGATAGGAGGAATATACAGAGTCACTGTACCAAAAAGGATTGGTCAATGTTTGTCATTTCAGGAGGTGACATATGATCAAGAACCAATGATATTGAAGGAAGAAGTCTAAGCTGCACTGAAGGAATTGGTGAAAAACAAGGCTTCAGGAATTGATGGAATACCCATTGAGATGTTTCAACAAATAGATGGCGTGCTGGAGACCTCACTTGACTATGCCAAGAGATTTGGAAGACAGCTACCTAGCCAACTGACTGAAAGAGATCCATATTTATATCCATTCCAAAGAGAGATGATCCCATAGAATGTGGAAATTATCAAACAATATCATTAATATCACTTGCAAGTAAAATCTTACTGAAGATAATTCAAAAATGGTTGCAGCAGTATATTGACAGAGAACTTCCAAAAAATGCAAGCTGGATTCAGAAGAGGACATGGAATGAGGGATGTCATAGCTGGTGTCAGATGGATCTTGGCTGAAAGCAAAGAATACCAGAAAGATGTTTACTTGTGTTTTATTGACTATGCAAAAGCATTCGACTGTGTGGATCATAACAATTTATTGAAAAGAACAGGAATTCCAGAACACTTAATTGTACTCAAGAGGAACCTGTACATAAACAAGGAGGCTGTCATTCAAACAGAATAAGGGGACACCTCATAGTTTAAAATCAAGAAGGATGTGCATCAGTGTTGTGTCCTTTCACTATATTTATTCAATCTGCATGCTGAGCAAATAATCTGAGATGCTGGACTACATGAAGAAGAATGTGGTGTCAGGATTGAAATAAGACTCACTAACAACCTGTGATATGCAGATGACACAACTTTGCTTGCTGAAAGTGAGGATGACTTCAATCACTTATTGTTGAAGATTGAAGACTACAGTCTGCTGTATGGATTACAGCTCAATATAAAGAAAACAAAAGTCCTCACAACTGGACTGATACACAGCATCACGATAAATGGAGAAAAGATAAACAGTCTGATTTTATTAGTGCCAAGATCATAATCAGGTAAAACTAAACCACAGTATTAGGATGCATACATAGATAAGAGTATTTAAGAAAACAAGGGAATGATTATGAATAAAACATGAGTCAGTGGATATATATATATAGGGGGGGAAATACAAATAGACATAAATGCCAATGCTGTAGGAATATTCTATGAAACTAAGATGTTTCCATAAAAAGCAATATTGTGTAGACTTGTGTTGAAATGAATTCAAGTGCCCTTTTGCCTCAGTTCTTTGGAAAAACAGCTTGAGAGATTTTTTTTTCCCCCCACTAAACCCTGAGGAAGGAGCTCTGGTGGTGCACCAGTTAAAGTACTTGGCTGCTATCCAAAGGTCAGTGGTTCGAACCCACCAGCCTCTCTATGGGAGAAAGATGAACAGTCTGCTTCTGTAAAGATTTGTAGCTTTGGAAACCCTGTGGGGAAGTTGTACTCTGTCCTATAGGGTCACTATGAGTTGGAATCAACTCAACGACAATGGGTTTGGTTTTGGTAAGCTTGAGGAGATATCTTTGCCTTAGTTTTCTACCCCAAAGGGTTTGTTACTTTTGTCCAGGTGTATTGACATGTCCTGGATATGATAGTTAAGGTTGTGTGTCAACTTGGCAAGACAGTGATTCTCATTGGTTTAGCAGTTATGATGTAGTCATCCCCATGAGAACTAATATAATGTAATCACTTCCATGATGAGATCTGCTATGAGTAGCCAATAAATTGAAAGAGAGTTTCCTGAGGGGTACTTCTAATATATATGGAAGTCCTAGGAAAGCTTTCTGACTTTTTGCTTTACTTGAATCTTGCATCTGGCTCATCATCACCTGACCTCTGGTTCTTGACCTTGAACCAGTGGCCTGCCATATTGCCTGCCAATCTTAGGCTTGTTGCCTTCACAGCCTGTGAGCCAACAGCCTGCCATTTTACCTACCAATCTTGGATTCATCAGCCTCTGCAGCTACAAGAGTCAGGAAAAGTCTCCAGCCTGACATCTGACCCATGGACTAGGGATGTACCAGCCTCTACAATTGTATAAGCTATTTCCTTGAGATATATATATATGTGATATATATGCATATGTATATGTGCTTCACTTGTTTTGCTTCTCCAGAGAACAGAGCCTATAAGATATTTGGTACTGAGAGTGATTCTGGTGAAACAAAATCATAAGGATGAGTTTTCTAAGTTGGTTCTCAAGTCTGATTAGTTGTAGAGGCACTGATAACTGCCTCCATTAGTAAAGAGGGTGCTGCTAATCCATGATGTGAGGTAGCAATATTAATGCACAAAATAGCAACACCAGTGGATCCAATATTAGTAAGAAGGGAGGCTCTGGGTGATTGACTATTTGATACTTTTCTGCTATTTTGTGAGAACAAGAAATATAAAGAAGCTAGTTGGTTGGTCCTACTAACCCTAGACAAAGTGATGAAAGAAAGGGATGACCCCATGGCTAAGAATCATAGCTCAAGCACCATATAAAAGACCTCAGCGTTCTACTTGTGCCCTGAAAGAAAGCCTTATTTCAGAGTTGATATTGCTGAAAAACAAACCCAGAATCTTATCATAAGAGTGGCTGGATTAAAATGCCAATTGAATTCTCAACCTCAAGCAGTGTCTGAAGTTGAAGTGAAGGCATTAATTTGGAGAAATGGGATTTTGAAATTTGGGATGGGGATATATGAGCAGATATTCAGGAAGCTTGGGACAGTTAACCCCTAAGTTCCATTGAATCATTCTTGTCAGAACTAACCCTCTTACCCCTGTCTGATAAGACTAACCCAGCTGTGCTTGCTGAGGCATTGTCTGAGATATCACTTAAGGAGGTACCTAGGACATTGTTTGAGGCAGATGCCTTAAGAGACATTGCTAAATGTTACCAGGAACCTACCCTACTGTTCACTTTTGCTTCTAGACCTATAACTTGACTTAAGTCCCAGCAAGACCCAAAAGGTGAAGTACAAAAATTGACCTGGGGGAGGTACACTATACTCCAAGAGAACTGCTTGATTTTTCTAATATATATAAACAGAAACCTGGAGAGTATGTGTGGGGATGGTTATTAAGCGTGTGGGATAATGGTGCAAGGAACATAAAGTTGGATCAGTCAAAGCTTATTGATTTTGGACCCACTAAGCACATAGTGCCTAATACATTTGACTGCTAACCTGAAGGTTGGTTGTTCAAACCCACCCAGCCACTCTGCAGAAGGAAGACCAGGCAATCTACTTCCATAAAGATTTACTGCCTTGGAAACCCAGTGGGGGTCGCTGTGAATCGGAATCAACTAGATGGCAATGGGCTTGGAATGAGCTTTAAGCACACAGTCTTCATTCAATGTTTTAGCTCCAGAGGTTAGGAAAGGATCTAATAGTTTTTTTGTGTTGTTTGGTTGGTTGGTTGGTTTACTAAAGATTGGATTATGCAGTGATCAACACTAAGTCAAGTTGAAGTATGAGACCTGCCTACCTGCCTCGTTATACTGTAAAAAATGGTATCCAAAGGCTTAGGGAAATTGGCATGTTACAGTGAATTTATCAGATTAGACCCATAGACCCACACATGGAGTGTACAGAAGACACATTTTTTTTTTTTTTTTACCACAATGGTGAGAAAAAAAGTTGTGATTGGGGCCCCAGCATCCTTGAAGACTACTGTGATTGTATAATTATGTAAGTCAGATTTGACGGTGGGAACAGCTCTAATTGAATGAAGACACCCAACTACAATGGGACTGATTAGACTGCATGGTGATATGGGTCAAATGGCAGCACTTAATCAACAGTGACAAAGTGAGCATAGTTACCATAATGTACAGCAGAGTCAAAACAGTAATCAGAATAATCTGACTCATGTGGTCTTATGGTGTTGGCTACTTAGGCATGGTGTTCCTAGTAGTGAAATAGATGGGAAATCTACTAAATATTTACTTGTTCTGTACAAGTGTAAAAATTCTAGGTCAAATGACAAATAGTCTAACTGGAATCACCAGAATAGAGAGACACAGGCTCTCAATCAGTTCCTATACATGAGCCAGTTTACAGACTCATAAACCCTCAAATGAAGGGGAGGCCAGGTCTGCTTGAGGAAGGATCTCACTACACTGCCAAAAATTTATACTGTGAATCTTTCTCCCAGCCTTCTCCAAAGACATCTACAGCCTTTTACAAGAATGACTGTTCATTGGAAAAAAGGAAACAATCACATTTTGGGGAATTACTGGTCACTAGCTCTGAATTAACACTAATTCCTGGAGATTCAAAACACAACCATGACACATCAGTCAGTGTGAAGGTATATGGGAGTCAAGTTATTGGTGGAATCTTATTCAGGTCCATCTTTCAGTGGGTCTTATGGGTCCCTGGACCCATCTTGTGATGATTTTCTCAGTTTCAGAATGCATAATTGAAATAGATGTATTCAGAAACTGGCAGAACTCTCACATTGAATCTCTGACATCTGAAATAAGGGTTTCTAAGTAAGAAAGGGAGCTCTGGTAGCATAGTGGCTAAGGCACTTGACTGCTAACCAGAAGGCTGGAGGTTCAAACCCACCAGCCACTCCTCGGAAGGAAGGTTGGGCAATCCTACTTCCATAGTGATACTGCCTCATAAACCCAAGGAGGGGTCCCTATGAGTCAGGGCTGACTTGACGGCACATAACAACAACAACAACAAGGTAAGAAAAGCCAAGAGAAGCCTACCTAGGAAAATAGTAAACCAAAGGCAAAATCACATTTCTGGAGGGATTGAAGAGATTATTGTCACCATCAAGGACTTGAAGGATGCAGGGGTGGTGATTCCCACCACATCCCCATTTAACTCAACTGCTTGACCTGTGTAAAAATAATAATAATAATAATAATGTGGATTTTAGAGAATGACAATGGATTATCATAAATTTAATCAGGTAGTGACTCCAATTGCAGCTGCTGTTCCAGATGTGGTTTCATTCCTTGAGCAAATTAATACAGCTGGGACCTGGTATGCAGCTATTGAGCTGGCCCATGCCTTTTTCTCATATATGGTTTTGAAGGACCACCAGCAGCAATTTTCCTTCAGTTGGGAAGGGAAGCAATACACCTATATGGTCCCACCTCAAGGGTAATATGAACTCTTCAGCACTATGTCATAATTTAGTACACAGGCATATTGATCACCTTTCCCTCCCACAAGATGTCACATTAGTCCATTATACTGATGACATTATGCTTACTGGCATTGGTAAGGAAGAAGTATAAATGATTTTACACTTATTGGTAAGATATTGGCATGCTAGAGGGTGGTACATTAATTTGACAAAACTTCAAGTGTGCTCTACTTCAGTGAAATTTCTAAGAGTACAGTGGTGTGAGGCATGTTGGAATTTTCCTGCTAAAGTGAAGGGTAAGTTATTGCATCTGGCCCCACCCACAACTAAAAAGGAGGCACAACTTCTGCTTGGCCTCTTTGAATTTTGGTGGCAAGATATCCTTCATTTGGATTTGCTATTCTGGCCTACTTATCAAGTAACTAGAAAAGCTGCTAGTTTTGAGTGGGGTCCAGAACAAGAGAGAGCTCTGCATCAGCTTCAGGCTGCCATGCAAGCCACTCCATGACTTGGACCATATGATCCAGCTGATCCAATGCTGCATGAAGTGTCAGTGGCAGATAGAGATGCTGTTTGGAGTCTTTGGAAGGTATTTATTGGTAAATCACAGTGCAGACAGGATTTAGGAGCAAAGCCCTGCCATCCTCTGCAGATAACTACTTTCCCCTTGAGAAACAGCTTTTGGCTTGTCACTTTGCCTTAGTACAGACTGAACACTTAATCATCAGCCACCAAGCCACCATACATCCTGAGCTGCCCATCATTAACTGGGAGTTCTCTATCCCACAGAGAGATACACTTAGATGTGCACAGCAGCACTCTATCATAAATGAAGTGGTATGTAAGAGATCAGGTTTGAGCAGGACCTGAAGATACAAAGTGCACAAGGAACAGACCCAAATACCTATAGTCTCCACTCCAGTTACATTCCATTCCATCTCCCAGTTTGCAGCTATGGCCTCATGGGGAGTTCCTTATAATGAGTGGACTGAGAAAGAAAATTCATGTGTGGTTTACAGATGTTTCTGAATGATATGCAGGCACCATTTGAAAGTGACAGCAGCAGCACTGCAGCCCTTTTTTAGTAACTCCCTGAAAGACAGTGGTGAAGAGAAATGCTTCCAATAGGCAGAACTTCAAGCAGTACATCTGGTTGGTCACTTTGCTTGGAAGGAGAAGTAACCAGATATGTGATCATACATTGCTTCTTGGGCTGTTACCAGTGGTTTGGCTAGAGAGTGAGGGACTTGCAAAAGACATTATTGGGAAATTGGTGACAAAGAGGTACAGAGAACAGGTATGGGGACATACCTCTCTGAATAGGCCAAAGAAGAGAAGATATTGCATCTTATGTAAATACTTACCAAGGAATGACCTCGGGAGAGGAAGATTTTACCCATCAAGTGGATAGGACATGTTCTATGGAAATAAGTCATCCTCTTTCCTCAGCCACTCATGTTATTGCCCAAAGGGCTCACAAACAAAGTGACCAAAGTGTCAGGGATAGAGGGTATGCATGTGCTCAGCAATATGAACTTCCTCTCACCAAGGCTGACTTGGCTACAGCTATTGCCGAGTGCCCAATCTGACAACAGCAGAGGCCAATCCTGAGTCTGAGATATGGAATCATTCCTCTGTGCAATCAGCCAGCAACCTGTTAGCAGGTTGATTATACTGGGCCACTTCTATCATGGAAAGAGCAATATTTTATTCTTACCAAACTAGGAGTTTATTCTGAATACATATTTGTCTTTCCTGTATGCAATGCTTCTACCAAAACTACCACCTATTTACTTAGAGAATGCTTTACCCACTGTCCTAGTATCCCACATAGCATCATCTCACTTCACAGCAAATGAAGTATGGCAAGGGGTCCATGCTCATGGAACTCACTGGTCTCATCATGTTCCTCATTACCCAGGATTTACAGATCCAGGAACCAAGGGGTGTAAATGGGAGTGACATTGTTCACTATCACCCTAAGGGTTCCACTTCCACATTTTTTTTTTTTTTTCTAGTGTATCTACCTGAGGTAAATGTTCAACTCATATGCCTGTCTTTTGTTTGGCTGGAAGCCACAGGTGTGGGTTCAATTCCAGACCTGAAGGGCA
>NW_006921839.1:4603164-4604840 GCF_000298275.1 Orycteropus afer afer | reverse complement strand
TTCTGCTAGTTGGGGTTTAGTCCACTTCTATATCCTTCCCTTCAAGGCTCAGGGGTCCAGGATTATCTTCTGTGTCTGTGTTAATTGTTTTCCCTTTTCTTTGTTGAAGAAGGTCTGTGAAGTCTTTCTGCCTAGTCCGCCATCTTGAAGTGGGATCCAGAAGCCACTTCCACAATTTTTGTTTCTTGTCTCTGTGACCCTATGCTCTGTAGGTATAGAGGTCTTAGTCCCAGAGGAAGGAATACTGCCATCTGGAGGCACAGTATTGATTTGTTTGAACTGGAAGTTAAGAATGCCACCTGTCTTTTTGGGCTCCTCTTGCCT
Source organism: Orycteropus afer afer (assembly GCF_000298275.1). Taxonomy (NCBI): domain Eukaryota; kingdom Metazoa; phylum Chordata; class Mammalia; order Tubulidentata; family Orycteropodidae; genus Orycteropus; species Orycteropus afer. The sequence continues at coordinate 4,604,516 of NW_006921839.1, read as the reverse complement.
CTGGATCAATAGGCAAAGAAGGTAGTCACTGTATTATCTAGTATGAGTGATCCTGATTATGAAGTTATTGTTGTTATTGTTTGCTATTGAGTTGGACCCAACTCATAGTGACTCTCCTTGGGTTTCTGAGGTGGTATCACTACGGAAGTAGATTGCCCAACCTTCCTTCCGAGGAGTGGCTGGTGGGTTTGAACTGTCAGCCTTCTGGTTAGCAGTCAGGTGCCTCAGGCACTATGCTACCAGAGCTATCGGTATTACATAATAGTGTCAAGGAAGAGTATATATGGAATATGGTAGACTCCTTAGGATGTCTCTTAGTACTATCATGCCCTGTGATTAAAGTCAATGGAAAACTATAGTAACACAATCTGACATGCCTACTAATGGCCCGGAGCCTTCAGGAATGAAAGTTTGACTCATCCCACCATGGAAAGAACTATGACCAGCTGAGGTTTTTGATGATGGCAAAGGAAACAAGGAATAGGTGGTGGGAGAATGTAGTTCTAAATACCATTTACAACCACATGAACCAGTTGTAGAAACAAGGACTGTGATTGTTATGAATATTTCTTCCTTGTATCTGTGCATCAAATATTTTTGTTTTCTTCAGTTACAAAATAAAATGTAAACAGGGCTAATTTGTTTTAGATTGTACACATGCTAGTTGTATCATGTTAGGCACAAGTATGACTTTTTAATTGTCTTTATTTAGTGATTATGCATGGTTTAAGGAGATGTGTACAGCTGCCAAGTTGACAAGGGGTGGACTATGACTGTGAAAGTAGTGTGTCAACTTGGCTGGGCCATGATTCTAAGTGGTTTAGCAGTTATGATGTAGTAATAATGAGTATGAAGTAGCCATTATATCATGATGAGATCTGACATAATGTAATTATGATCTGCTGTAAGCAGCTAATCAGTTGAATGCGGGTTTCCTCAGGGATGTGGCTTGCTTGGAATGTATATGGAAGTATGGCAAAGCTCTTTGGATTTTTTCTCAATCTGGATCCTGCATCTGGTTCATTATCCTCTGACCTCCAGTTCTTAGACTTGAACCACTGTCTGCCCTATTGCCTGCTGATCTTAGGATTGTTGCTCTCACAGCCTGTGAGCCAACAGCCTGTCCTCTTACCTGCCGACCTTGGATTCATCAGCCTCTGCAGTCAGCAGCCTGCTGTATTGCCTGTCAATCTTGGGTTCATCAGCCCCTGCAGCTAGGAGAGTCAGGTGAAGCCTCCAGTCTGACATCTGACTCACACACTTCAAATTTGCCAGCCTCTACAATTGTGTGAGCCATTTCCTTGAAATTAATTTCTCTCTCTCTCTCTCTCTCTCTCTCTCTCTCTCTCTCT
>NW_006921839.1:4585192-4603064 GCF_000298275.1 Orycteropus afer afer | reverse complement strand
TCTATATATATATATATATATATATAAAGGTTTTCATATATATAGCCACTCTTTGGAAGGAAGATGGGGCAATCTACTTCCATAGTGATACTGCCTCGCTTGGAAACCCAAAACCCAAGGAGGGGTCACTATGAGTCGGGTCCGACTCGATGGCACATAACAACACCAACAACATATACATATAAAACCTTGGTTTTGTCAGCTGCAGCAGCCAATAGCTGCATGAGTTAAGAGACACTTCCAGCTCCAATGGGTAGGGAAAAAGAGACAGAGCTGAAGCCTAAGGTTGAGGGCTTTCACCCAGCTCTTAGAGCTGGCACTTTGAACTCAGACTTCTAGCTTCCTAAACTATAAAGAATAAACTCCTGTTTGCTATATATATAAACTTCACTGTTTTTTCTTCTCTAAAGAAGCCAAGGTAAGACACTGGGCAAGTTGTAAACAATGTGACACTTTTTATCTAGCCCTCAGTTGCATCTTTCAGAGACTGGTCAATATACCCATGCAAATGAAGTGACAATGGACTATTCAAAAGAGGTGACCATGGCCTGTTATGCAAATGAACTATTTGTGGTTTACCAAGAATGATTGGTCAGTATTTAGCTCCCACTGGTAGGGCCTATGTCTTGGAATTGACAAGGAGTTGTGTATGTATGCTGCCAGCACTAAAGGATTTTTCAGGTAGAAAGAAGCAGAAAGGGAAGAATTCAGAAGAAGCAGAAGGATGAAAGAAGAGAAAAGAAGCAGAGAGAGGGATGAGGCAAGGAACCCCTAAAAGAGCTATATCATGGGTCAAGGGCAGCATAGTAGTTAAAGTTATGTGACTACTAGGCTGGGCCTGGTTTTGAGTGGCTGGGGAGCTGAATGTAGTCATTCCCCATGAGACTGGTAATCAACTCCATGGTGGAATCTATTGTGAGAAGCTGAGTAGCTGCCTTGAGGATGTGATCTGCTTCCAGTGTATAAGAAGATGCTTTGAGAAAGGTCTTGAGCTTTTTGGCACATCTGAATTCTGCATTTGGCCAAGTCTTCATCTCAGTGTCCTGCCATGTTTTCTACTGATCTTGAAATTGTTTCTGGACTTGAATGAGCGGCCTGCCATTTTGCTTGATAATCTTGGGACTGTGCTGTTTTAATTGTCAACCTTGGTTTTGTCAGCTGCAGCAGCCAATAGCTGCATGAGTTAAGAGACACTTCCAGCTCCAGTGGGTCAGGAACAAGAGGCAGAGCTGAAGCCTAAGGTTGAGGGGCCTTCACCCAGCCCTTAGAGCTGGCACTTTGAACTCAGACTTCTAGCTTCCTAAACTATAAAAGAATAAACTCCTGTTTGCTAAAGCCATACATTTGTGGTATTTTCTGTTAGAACAGCACTAGAGGACCAAAATAGGCTGTAACACTGAAGATAGCAAGAGACCCAGATATAGCCGAGTAGCAGAGTTGGCAGCAACAGACCTGGAAGGCACCCTGTGGTAAAGTAGGTAGTGACAGAAGTTAGGGCCAAGAGCAACCTATCCTAAGGAGGCTAAGAGGAGGCCTGTCCTCAAGGGACTGAGAGGAGCCTTGTCTGTAGCGTGCCAAGAGTAGCTTGTCCTCAAGGGGCTGAGAGGAGGCCTGCAAGGTTGAGAGGAACTGAGAGAGCTGTTCTGCACTGAAGAAGGGACACTTTACCTACATGCTTCCTTATGCTAATCCTGTGTTGTAACTTGTTCATCCTGATCTCAAGTTGTACCTTGTTATTTCCTTTAATAAACCACTTAATTTGAAGTAGTTTGTGAGTTCTATGGGATGTTGCAGTGGATTACTGAACCCAAAAGGAGAGAAGTGTCTGAGGGGAGGAAGAGTGGTGTCAGAGATGGAGTGATACAGCATATTGGAGAATGTAGATATTTGGGATATATTTAACTTTGCCTCATAGGTATTGGCTTTATGTTGATTCCTATATTTGAAGTTACTCATGCAAGCTTTGAAAATTATGTTTTCACATATTACTAGCATGAGAAAGTGCTCATAAATAAAAATTATAAATTATAACTAAAAATGTAAGATTCAAAAGAATATTGTTGTTGTTGTTGTTAAGTGCCGTCGAGTCGTTTCCGACTCAGAGTGACCCCATGCACAGCAGAACGAAACACTGCCCTATCCCGCGCCAGCCCCACAATCCCTGCTATACTTGAGCCCATCATCGCAGCCACCGTATCAATCCATCTCGTTGAAGGCCTCCCCCTCTTTCGTCGACCCTCCACCCTACCAAGCATGACATCCTTCTCCAGGGAATGGTCCCTTCTTACAACATGACCAAAATAGGTGAGACGAAGTCTGGCCATTCTTGCTTCCAAGGAGCATTCTGGCTGCACTTCCTCTAGGACAGATCTGTTAGTTCTTTTAGCAGTCCACGGTACTTTCAGCATTCTCTGCCAGCACCACAACTCAAAAGCATCAACTCTTCTTCGGTCTTCCTTATTCATTGTCCAGCTCTCACATGCATACCAGGCAATTGGAAATATCATGGCTGTGTCAGGCACACCTTAGTCCTCAAGGAGATATCCTTGCTCCTCAGCACTTGAAACAATTCCTTCACAGTTGACTTTCCCAATGCTACACGTTGTCTAATGTCCTGACTGCTGCTTCCATTGGCATCGATTGTAGAACCAAGCAACGTGAATTCCTTGACAACCTCAATCTTCTCTCCATTGATTGTGATGCTGCTCATTGGTCCAGTTGTGAGGATTTTTGTTTTCTTTCTATTGAGATGTAATCCATACTGCAGACTGTATTCTTCAACTTTCATCAGTAGGTGCCTTAAGTCATCCTCACTTTCAGCAAGCAAAGTTGTATCGTCTGCATATCTCAGGTTGTTAATGATTCTTCCTCCAATCCTGATACCACGTTTTTCTTCATATAGTCCAGCTTCTCGGATTATTTGCTCAGCATATAGATTGAATAAGTGTGGAGACAGAATACAACCCTGACGCACTCCCTTCTTGATTTTAAACCATGTAGTGTCCCCTTGTTCTGTTCGAACGACAGCCTTCTGGTCAAGATTCAAAAGAATATACAAAATATTATTTTTAATTATGTGAAAGATGTAGTCATGGATTATATGGATGTGTGAGCATAAAACACCTAACACACATACATGGCTCAAAGAAAAGATTAAAGAAAAATAAATCAGACTTTTTATTTCTGGCATTGGGATTTCCATGTTGTTGTTATGTGCCATTGAGTCTGATCCGATGCATAGCGACCCCTCCTTGGGTTTCTGAGGCAGTATCACTACGGAAGTAAATTGCCCCATCTTCCTTCTGAGGAGTGGCTGGTGGGTTTGAACCGCCAGCCTTCTGGTTAGCAGTCAAGTGCCTTAGGCACTCCATGGACCTTAATTTTTTTGTTTTTCTTAGATAGATATCTAATTTTTCTATTCCTTTTAAATTTTTAAGTCTAAATATATGTTACTTATGAAAGAGAAAATTTATATGGTTAATTTCACCATCTTAAAAAACTCTCAAATAGATGAAATAATCTCTGGTTATGCAATTTGACATAAGAGAAATTCCATAATTTTTCTTAGTAGTTTATCTCAAAGGTTAACATTTTTAATCTTATTTAGATGTTAAATTCCTTAAACATTTCTTAAATTGTACATATATGTTAAGTACATACTTAATATAAATTGGGCACTTGTGAGATTTTCTCTGTTAGTATTAATACATTGCAATAACATAGAAAAGTGACGAGATTGCAGTACTATAGGTACCACTTTGTCATTTAAGCAAGAAAATATTGTACAGGCTGTTCCCAGTATGACTGTGCACCTTATGTACAACGATTTTTTACAAATCAACCCTGTAAAATTTATTACATTAAAAATTTGAGGCATATACAATGGTTTATAATAACAAATGGGTACTATTTGTGGTATAAAACATTATTATTAACAAATCAAACCAAACTCACTGCCATCCAGTGGATTCTGACTCCTAGCAACCCATTTTGTTTCCAAGGCTGTAAATCTTCAAGGAAATAGTTTGCCCCATCTTCTTCCCATGGAGCAGCTGGTGGGTTAGAACCACTGACCTTCTGGCTAGCAGCCAAATACTTTACTCTCTATGCCACCAGAACTCCTTTTTTATTGTTAACATTACTGTTTTATTATTTTAAAGATGTTTCAGTGTACTTGAAAGTATTTATTTTTTTTTTTTATGTATAGGAAGGTACACTATATACTAGATACAAAGGTGAACATTTGGCTAACATTAGATACAAACCATACCTAACTGTTCTGATTTATGTGCAAATTCAACTTAAAGACAGATTTGTTCATAGTCCAGGAACTACCTGTAATTTGTCTCAGATGCAGTATTGGTACAGCTTAGAATGCAAATAGTTAGGAAGCAGATGGTCTTTATTTGTTTAGCCCCATGAGAAGATAACAGCATTTTTTTAAGTGTAGTGTCCACTACAGTTTCATGAGCAGAAAAGGCACCCTACAGATTTATGCCATTAGAGGTTGGAATACAATTTCTGATTTAAAAAACAAATTTTGTGGAAAAAGGCCGAAGACATTCTTTAAATTGCAACTTTTTAATTGTATAACTGAATGAATATCATTACAAATCCAAATATATAATTAAGATAACTTAATATTACATTGAAAAGCTACAAAAAAATCGTAGGTAGCTGTTTTTGTATGTATCAATTTAACAGTTTTCCCAGCATAAAGTGCAGTTTAATCCAAGAAATCATTTTATGTTATACTTATGCCAAAAGGATACAATGTGCTCCATTCTCAGATGTATAAAAAAACTTAACTACCTTTGAAAGTAATCACCAAAGCAAGCATGAATCTAATCACACTTCTTAAATGAATATTTTGCTTTCCACAAAATTACATTTATAGAAAAATATAAGAATAAAAATAAAGTATGTCATTAAGAAAATGAAAAAATTAGGTATATCCTCTTTCTTCCCAACAATCTCTCCATTTTCCTTCCCTTACATCAAAACAGGATGAGATATATGACTGTCATTTCATTTAAAAAAAGCCAAGTCCTTTCAGAACTAATTTTTTTTAACTGACTAGGGGAAAATAATCCCACTCTTAAGGTTTTTCATTGAAATTATAAATTGCCTCTCTTGCCTTTTTCCCTGTTAAAAACAAGTCAAGTAAATAATGATGTAAGATTTTTAAAGAGCATTCATGTGGAAGAGAATGGATATATCAGGTAAGATCTGCTTGCCCACAGTGGGAGGGTTCAGAGGACACATTTTTTCATCAAGAATGTTAGAACTTTAACATTCTTGAGTTCTGTGGTCCCTCTGTAGGTCTGAAATCATAGTGGCAACTACTAACATAGAGCTGGGATTCCTATGGTGTTGACGGGGTCTCAGAGTGGCAGGGGTAAAGTATTAGCACTTAATCACCAAGGGCAAGGTGGACATAATATGGACAGCAGAACCAGTGCAATAACTGGAACAGTCTGACTTGAAGAGACCTAATTGTTATTTTGGCAGCCTACTAAATTCTTAATTGATCTATGTGGTAGTTAAGGTTATGTGTCAGCTTGGCTGGGACTAGTTTTGAGTGGCTGGACAGCTGGATGTAGTTATTCTCCATGATGAGATTGGTAATCAACTCCATGGTGAAATCTACTGGAGCAGCTGAGTAGCTGCTTTAGGGATGTGGTCTGCTTCCAGTAGATAAGGAGAGGTTTTGAGAAAAGTCTCTGCAGGTTTTTGGCACTCTTGGACCCTGCATGTAGCTGAGTCTTTATTTAGCAGCCTGCCATGCCCTGCTGATCTTGGGATTTTTCTGAACTTGAACTAGTGTCTTTCCATGTTGTTTGATAATCTTCAGACTGTGGCTTTTTAGTTGTTGACCTTGGGTTTGTCAGCCTCAGCAGCCAGCAGCTGCCTGAGTAAGAAAAGCCTCCAGGTTCAATGGGCTGGGAGCAAGAGGCAGAGCTGAAACCAAAGGTCAAGGGGCTTTCATCCAGCTTGAACTCTGACTTTTAGCCTCCAAAACTGTAAGAGGAGAAATCTGAGTTTGTGAAGTCATCTCATTTGTGGTATTTTCTGTTAGAATGGCACAAGAGGTAACTAAAACAATCTGTATGTGCAAAAGCATTCTAGTCAACAACAGTTAAACAGTAAACAGTCACCAAAACTGTGAGTCCTATCTCCTCAATCAGTTACAGACTTGAGCCTGAGTTTCCTTGAACAAGGACCATGCTAACTGCCAAAAATTATACTGTTCATCTTTCTCCCAACCTTCCCCAAATGAATAGATGGCCATTTATAGGTTGACTGTGCATGGGAGAATGGGAAATAACCAGACTTTGGGGGAATTGCTACACAATGGCTCTTTTTTGATTCTTTGAGACCCAAAATATCACTGTGGAGTAAAAGCTTATGGAGGTGAGGCAATCAATGGAGTTTTAGCCAGGTCCATCTCACTGTAAGCCCAGTGTGTTTCTGAACCCATCTTGTAGTGATTTCCCAGTTTTGGAAAGTAAAATTGGAATACATAGATTCATATCCATCAGAATCCCTGCAATGGTTTCTTGACTAGTGGAGTAAGGGCTACTATGATTAGAAAGATCAGGTGGAAGCCACTTGAACTGCCTCTATCCAGGAAAATAGTGAAAGCAAAAATAATACAATATTCCTGGAGGAACTGTGGAGATTAGTGCCATCATCAAGGACTTGAAAGATACCAGGGTGGTGATTTCCACCACAATCCCCTCTGACTCACCTATTTGGTCTGTGCAGAAATCAGTTGGATCTTGGTGAATGATCGTGAATCATTATAAATTTTTCCAAGTGGTGGCTCCAATTACAGGTGCTGTTCCAGATGTGATTTTATTACTTGAGAAAATTAATACATTCTCTGGTACCTAATATTCAGCTATTGATCTGACAAGTGTTTTTTTCTTTTTCTATACCTATTAGTAAAGACTATCAGAAACAATTTGTCATCATTACACCTTCACTCTCTTAGCTCAGGGATATATCAACTCTCCAACCCTATGTTATAATTTAATCTGCAGGGACCTTTATCACCTTTCCCTTTCATAAGATGTCATGTAGGTTCTTTACGTTAATTCCATTATGCCATTTTGACCTAGTGAGAAAGAAATAGCAATTACTCCAGACAAATCAGTAAGACCTTTACATGTCAAAGAATCAGAAATAAATCTCACAAAAATTCAGAGGCCTTCTATCTCAGTGAAATTTCTAGGAGTGCAATGATATGGGCATGTTGAGATATCTCTATTAAGGTGAAAGATAGGTCGTCACATCTGTTTCCTCCTCAACAAAAAAAGAGAGGCGATGTCTAGTTGTATTCTTGATTTTAGCAGCAACATATTCTAAAGTTGAGAGTGCTACTCTAGCTCATTTACTGAATGATCCAAAAAGCTGCTAGCTTTGAATGGGGCTCAGAGCAAGAGAAAACTAGAATACATCCAAGCTGATGTGCAAGCTGCTGTGTCACTTGGACCATATGATCTGGCAGATCAAAAATGTTTGAGAGGTCAGTGGCAGATAAAGATGCTATTTTATAACCTCTTGCCGAATGTTGTAGATAATTCACAGTGCAGACCTTCAGAAATTTGGAGCAGTCCTCCCATCTTCTGTGGATAACTACTCTCTTTTTGAAAAACAACTTTTGGCTTGCTACTGGGCCTAGTATAAACTGAACACTTTACCATTGGTGACCAAGTTATCATGCAACCTGAACTGCTCATCATAAATTGGATGTTACCTAATCACCAAGTCAAGAATGCACAGCAGAACTCTATTATCAAATGGAAGTACTATGATACGAAGTTGAGATGAAGCAGGTCCTAAAGGAGTAAGCAAGTAAGTTACACAAGAAAATGGCTCAAATGTCTATGGCTCCTACTCCTACTACCTTCCCTTCCATTTTCCAGCCCACACTTATGGCTTTTTAAGAAATATCCTATGATCAATTGACTGAGATGAGAAATATTAGACCTGGTTTACAAATGGTCCTGCACAATATGCATGCATCAACCAAACAGCTACAGCATTATATTAATTCCTGGGACATCCCTGAAGGACAATGATGAAGGGAAATCCTCCCAGTAAGCAAATCTTAAAGCAGGACACTTGCTCATTCGTTTTTCTTGGAAGGAGAAATGGTCTATATTGATTCATGTGCTGTGGCCAATAGTGTGGGTGAATGTTCAGGGGCTTGGAAGAAATGCAACTGAAATATCAGTGACAAGAAAGTAGGGAAGAAGTATGTAGATGGATCTCTCTCAATAGGCAAAGAATATAAAAATATCTGTGTCCCATGTGAATGATCACCAAAGGGTGACCTCAACAGAGAAGACTTTAATAATCAAGTTGACAAGATGACCAGATTTGTGGATACCAGTCAGTCTCTCATTATCCAGTTGGCTCATGAACAAAGTGGCAATAGTGGCAGAGATGTAGATTATGCATGGGCTCAGCAAGATGGACTTCCACTCATCAAGACCAACTTGGCTAAAGCCACTGCTGGGTACCTAATTGGCCAGCAGCAGAGAACAATACTGAGTCCTGATATGGTCCCATGCACTGGGGCGATCAGCCAGCAACTTGGTAGGCTGATAACATTGGATCATTTTCATGGTGAAAGGGGCATTGCTTTGTTATTATAAGAGTGGACACTAACTCTGAATATCTATTTTCTTTCCTTGAACACAGTGCTTCTGCTAAAATCACCATCTGTGGATTTACAGAATTTCTTATCTACCATTATGGTATTCTACAGAGCATGGATTCTGATCAAGGAATTTACTTCAGAGCAAATGAAGAGTAGCAATGGGCCCATGCTGATGGAATTCGCTGACAGTACTATACACTTCATCATGCTGAAGCAACTGGATTAATAGGATTAATAGGATGGCGGGATGGCCTTTTGAAGAATCAAGTATGGTGCCAGCTAGATGGCAATACCTTTCAGGACTGGGGCAATGTTCTCCAGGAGGCTACATATTCTGCAAATCAGCATCCAATGTATGGTGCTGTTTCTCCCAAAGCCGGGATTCATGGATCCATGATTCAAAGAATGGAAGTGGGAGTGACACCACGCTGGCCCCTAGTGAAACATTAGTAAAATGTTTGGTTACTGTCCCCACAACTTTACACTCTGCTTATCTTGAGGTCTCTGTTACAAAGTGAGGAATGCTTCCACCAAGTGGCACAAATATGACTCTCTTGAATTGGATGAGCCATTTTAGGCTCATCTTACCTATACACAAACAAGCAAAGAAGAAGGTTGCCTTATTGGTTTGGGGATATTAGGTTGCAATTATACAACATAGGTAAGAAAAGGTATCTTTAGAACACACGCTGTCCCTTAGCGTGTCTCTTAGTACTGCCATGCTTTGCTATTAATGTCAATGGGAAATTATAACAGCTCAATTGAAACAGGACTGCTAAAGGCACAGCTATTTCAGGAATGAAGGTTTGTGTCCCCTACCAAGCAAAGAACTATGGCCAACTGAAGTGCTTGCTGAAGGCAAAGGGAATATGGAATGGGTAGTGAGAGATAATAGTTATAAATATCAGTTATGACCATGGGATCAGTTGCAAAAATGAGGGTTGTAGTAGTTATGACTTTTTCTTCCTTATTTGTATGAATGTGTTTGTATATGTATTAACCAAATATTTCATTTCCTTTCTTATCCTCTTATCATCTAATATAAAATGTATTAATAACTGTTAATGTCACAGTGTTTAAGTTACACTTAAAGGCATGAGTGAATATCACCTAAGGATTTGTGTCCCCTTCCAGGTAGAGGATTAACATATTTTTGATTGTATGCAGGAAAGTTGTATCATGTTAGGAAGAAATATGATTTTATTATTGTCTTTATTTGGAGAGGTTGCCATGAGTCAAAACCAACTTGACAGCAACTAACAACAACAACAAGATGTATGAATACAAAGCTGACAAAGGTTGGAATGTTTTATATGTCAACTTGCCTAAGCTACAGTCCCCAGTTATTCAATCAAACATAAATCTAGGTGTTGCTGAGAATGCATTTGGTAGACGTAATTAAAGTCCATAAGCAGTTGCCTTTAACTAAAGGAGTTTACCCTACATGATCTGGGTGATCCAGCATGAATCACTTGAATGTTTTTGAAAGCACAGCTGAGACTGCCCTAAAGGAGAAGAAATTCATCTCATGAGCATCAGCTTCAGCTCATGCCCAAGAGTTCCAGCCTGCCCTTCCTGATGACTTGACCTATAGATTTTAGACTTGCCTACCCAGGACCCACAGTCATATAAATAAAGTTCTGTTTCTCTGGTGGAATCTTGACAGATACAGCTACCTATTCAGAGTATCAAGGCACTAAGCCCTATGGCTCAACATATATTAAGGGGATATCACATGTTACATCATCTAAATAGCTTTGTTTTATGTTTAAGTAAAATATCTCCATAAAATTTCCTTTAATTGTTTTGTTTTTGTAACCCACTGCATAGTGCAACACTTGGTGGTGAATTAATAAGTATTTCATAACTATTTATTCTAAAAGGAAATAAATTAAGAAATTATTGTTATGGCTTCAGAAACCCATTGCTGTCAAGTCAATTGCAACTCTTAGCAACCCAACAGGACAAGTAGAACTGCCCTCTAGGGTTTCCAAGTATTTATTCTTTACAGAAACAGACTGCCACATCTTTCTCCCATGGAGTGCCTGGTGGGTTCAAACTCCTGACTTTTTGGTTAGCAGCCTCGCTACAGAAATGTATAGAAATATATGACAACAGACAGTTTTTACAAATAATCACATTTTGTGCATTTGAAACAATTGACATTTAGTTAACTACAATGTCATTTTTTTTTCTCCTGAAATAATGCTTTTAAGAATTATAATGAAATAACTTGGATGCAAATAATTTGCGCCTTAATAATCATCCCTATAAAAATGTAAGTTATTGCTTTTGTGAGTGCAATACAACTTCTCATGAATCTTGAATCATCAGTCTAGCCCAATTTCTTCTCAAATACTTTCCTGATTTCACCCTAATAATTTAAAGATATCAAGGGGAAAATTCACTGCTGAAAATTAGCCCAGGTATTAGATGGTATATGTTTCAATGGTGGTGGAAGGTATGTGATGTGGGATGCTTTATTTATTTATTTATTTATTTATAATAGTAAGAGTAGCAAAGCAAGAAAAATGAAGATGTAAAGAGAACAGACAGAAGCAAAAGAACTGCTTTGGGTTCTTAAAGGTAAATTAAGGGATATTGATGATGATGCTATCGATGAATGGATATCTAAGATGATAAGAAATAAAGGGGAAAAGAGAAAACAAAAAGGTTAAAGTTCTAGCAACTGTTTTCATAGGCTTCATCTCAGGATATAATTAGAATGGTCTTAATACTATGGTCAAGAGTGAAAGGAAAAATTGATTGAAAGAATGCAATTAGGTAAGAAAACCATCAGAAAGAAATTACTAAATTTCATCTGTTCAAATAAGACAAAATTTTAAAAATTGATGGAAAAGTTTAAGAGATTGTCTTGTACTCCGAGGATTGTGAAATTGCTTGTAAAGGTTATAGATTCAAAGTTCCCTGTTTTCAGAGCAATTATAAAATGGTCCCATTGTTCCCATTGGAGTGGGAGGAGGGCTGCCTGGATATCTGCAGCTCATGGTCACATATTTCCATCAAAAATGCCTAGTAGAATGTATTTTAAAAATGGCTACAAATTCTTTGACACTCTTCCCATCAAGAGGTGGAGTCGAAGTCCTTTCCCTTGAATCCTGGCAGAGCTGTGACTACTTTGTCCAAACAGAATTTGATAGAACTGATGTTATGTAACATTTGAAGCCAGGTCATGAAACACAATGCAACTTTTGCCTGATTCTTTTGAAATGTTTACTATCTGGGTGTTCTCCCTCAGAACCCAGTTACTATGCTGTGAGAAGCCCAAACCACATGAACTGTCCCAGCTAAACCCAGTCTAAGACTCATCATTGCCCAGACATGAAAGCAAGATTGTCTCTATGTGACCATTGCCTCCAGCTATGGGAGTCCTCAGAGCTGAGGCTCCAGACGTCATGGAGCAAAAATTAGCCATCCCTTGTCCAACAGAAAGCCATAGCATAATCAAATGGTTGTATTTTACATCACTAAGATTGGTATAGTTTGTTGCACAGCAGAGATAACTGAAATACAGAAATATAAATTTCATTAATTGAGCTGGTGTCCTTATTTCTGCTGGATGACAATGTCACCAGTTTTGAGATAATATCTTTACCTATTATTATTATTATTATAAAACTATTTCCTTAGTACACCCAAAGGATCTCTGGTGGCTCAGTGCTTAAGTCATTTGACTGCTAAACAGAAGGTTGGCAGTTCAAACCCACCAGCTGCTTCATGGAAGGACAATAGTGCAATCTACTTCTGTAAAGATTTACCATCTTGAAAACCCAGTGAGGGATCATTATTATAAGTCACAATCAACTCAGTGAGTTTGGTTTTGTTTTTGGTTAGTATACACAACATTGAGAAGTTTTATAAATAGATAATTGATTAAACAAACCAATCCATATTATTAAAATGCTGTTCATATTAGATTAATTCACTATTAATCTATTGTAATAAATTTTTTTATATTGAGATTCTGAAAGATTTGCCTAACAATTCCATTTTAAAATAAGTAATAGAATAATTATTTTATATATGTAATCTTAAAAAGCATATAAAGAGTTTAAATGAATTTAACTAACTAAACTGTAAATTAGAGAGTTTAAGGGAGTTTAATTCATCAACTTTTGTTCATTGTTACTTGAATTTTAGAGTAGAAGTGTAGATGACTATGCTCTGTTTATTATTTAAGCCTAAATATATTTTTGGAGCTCTGGTAGAGTAGTGCCTAAGGCACTTGACGGCTAACCAGAAGGCTAGAGGTTCAAACCCCCCAGCCCCTTCTCGGAAGGAAGGTTGGGCCATCTACTTCTGTAGTGATATCATCTCAGAAACCCAAGGAGGGGTCGCTATGAGTAGGGTCTGACTTGATGGTACATAACAACAACAACAAATGCAATTTTAATAAAAACTGGCATCAATTTAAAATGTAAGCAATTCTAAACAGCCTTTTTTATTCACATACATGCACAAGTGCTCTTCTTAAGAACATTAAAAATGTTTTCATTGATAAAGATTTTGGGGAAAAATGGGCATAAAAAGATGAAAAGAGAAATTGGAAAAGGGCAGTGACCTAACAATTTTCTCCAAAAGACAAACACTGAAACACCAGAATTTGAGTGTGAGGGAAGACCGAATTCCTGAAATACACAGAAAAAAAGATCATTGTAGATTATGGGGAATGTGTTGAATTGTTGACACTGATTCCTACCAGAAAGGGGATACCAAGAAAAAAAAAAAAAAAAAATCCAATAGGGAGCTCTCAAGTAGATTCTGACTCCTGTTGACTCCATGTATGTCCGAGTAGAACTGTGCTCTACAGGGTTTTCAATGGATGATTTTTAGAAGTAGATCATCAGGTCTTTTTCTAAAGCAGGTGAGTGGACTCGAACCTCCAACTCTTTGGTTAGTGGCAGAGTGCATTAACTATTTGCATCACCCAGGGACAGAAAGATAATAACTCACTCTAATATTTAACAAACTCAAATATTAATAATTCCACATTGTGTGAAACCAAAATGTTTGGAGCTATTTCATCCTATTTTTTATGACCACAAACTAAAAATATCTGATTATCAGCCATTTCTAGATATATAGATGTTTGAGTCATCATCAATTAATTAGTTAATTTATACCCTCATACTTGTTATCCAAGACAGCTTCCCATATTGGATACTTGGCACTAGTATTACATAAATCAGGATGAAGAATCAAGAGTTTTTAAAAAGGAGAAGATAATGAAATGATAGTTATACCAGAATTATAAAGAGAATGATTCCAAATTCAGACAAATTTCTGGAGGGTTAAAATAAAAATGCAAAACATAGTGGATTAAATAGATCTTTTAGTGCCTTTTGACTAAATGAAGATACCTCTTATAATCTTTCAATATAGGTCTTACTTCGTCAACCCATAATCATTTTTTGTATTTTTCTGGATTAAAAAATTTTCTCTGAATTCATTTTAAGTTGTTGAGATCCACACTCAATGCCACTGAGCAATCAGTGAAGTTTTGAGCTTCCACATAAAATTTAAATTAGGAAAAGTTTTTTGGTCATTAAAAGAAAAAAACAGGACAAAGTGGCATGCAAACAAAATACTCCATTCTGGTGGGATCAAACTAAAACCCAAATGTAGTTGAAGGAAAAGAAGAAATTAGTGCCATAATAGGAACCTCATAGTGATAGAAAATAAAATTGTAAATAATTTTAAGATGTTGTTTCCTTTGTAGAGATAATAAAAAGTAATTATAAAAAATTAAACTAATACTGAAATGTGTAATAGAGAAAATATCCCTAAATGTCTAGAGCTGAACAGTTAATATTTTAATGATTCTTTTTAACCTCACAACAAGTAGTGCCTAAGGCACTTGACTGCTAACCAGAAGGCTGGTGGTTCAAACCCACCAGCCACTCCTCGGAAGGAAGGTTGGGCAATCTACTTCCGTAGTGATACTGCCACGGAAAGCCAAGGAGGGGTCGCTATGAGTCAGGTCTGACTCGATGGCATATAACAACAACAACAACAAGTATACACAGCCATTAAAGTGTAGACTTTGGTCTCATTATCACCTTCAACAAGAACTATAGTCTCAGATGCATTGAAGTTTTATGTTTTGGAAGACTTTAAAGAATATTTTGTTGTGTACAAAGAGATCACATTACACATCATCTAGTACATCACCCTAATATGATTTCCAAGTTCCCAAGATATTTTTACCCAGAGTCCCTCCCCCAGGTTTCTCCCATGACAACCTTTTTTTCATCCTTTCTCCTCACTGTACCCAGTTTCACTGTCTCCAATTTCTTGCATATCTTTCCCTGTAACTGATTCCTACCAGAAAGTTGTTATATTGTTGTTGTTAAGTGCCGTCGAGTCGTTTCCGACTCACAGCAACCCCATGCACAGCAGAACGAAACACTGCCCGATCCCGCGCCAGCCCTACAATCCCTGCTATACTTGAGCCCATTATCGCAGCCACCGTATCAATCCATCTCGTTGAAGGCCTCCCCCTCTTTCGTCGACCCTCCACCCTACCAAGCATGACATCCTTCTCCAGGGAATGGTCCCTTCTTACAAGATGACCAAAATAGGTGAGACGAAGTCTGGCCATTCTTGCTTCCAAGGAGCATTCTGGCTGCACTTCCTCCAGGACAGATCTGTTAGTTCTTTTTGCAGCCCATGGTACTTTCAGCATTCTCCACCAGCACCACAACTCAAAAGCATCAACTCTTCTTCGGTCTTCCTTATTCATTGTCCAGCTCTCACATGCATACCAGGCAATTGGAAATATCATGGCTTGTGTCAGGCACACCTTAGTCCTCAATGAGATATCCTTGCTCCTCAGCACTTGAAACAGTTCCTTTGCAGTTGACTTTCCCAATGCTACACATCATCTAATGTCCTGACTGCTGCTTCCGTTGGCATCGATTGTAGAACCAAGCAACGTGAATTCCTTGACAACCTCAATCTTCTCTCCATTTATTGTGATGCTGCTCATTGGTCCAGTCGTGAGGATTTTTGTTTTCTTTATGTTGAGATGTAATCCATACTGCAGACTGTATTCTTCAACCTTCATGAGTAGGTGCCTTAAGTCATCCTCACTTTCAGCAAGCAAAGTTGTATTGTCTGCATATCTCAGGTTGTTAATGATTCTTCCTCCAATCCTGATACCACGTTTTTCTTCATATAGTCCAGCTTCTCGGATTATTTGCTCACCATACAGATTGAATAAGTGTGGAGACAGAATACAACCCTGACGCACTCCCTTCTTGATTTTAAACCATATAGTGTCCCCTTGTTCCGTTCAAACAACAGCCTCCTGGTCAAGGTAGAGATTCCTCATGAGTACAATCAAGTGCTCGGGGATTCCCATTCTTCTCAATGTTATCCATAATTTGTCATGATCCACACAATCAAATGCCTTTGCATAGTCAATAAAACACAAGTAAACATCTTTCTGTTATTCTTTGCCTTGAGCCAAGATCCATCTGACAACAGCTATGATATCCCTTGTTCCACATCCTCTTCTGAATCCGGCTTGAACTTCTGGAAGTTCTCTGTCAATATACTGCTGCAAACGTTTCTGAATTATCTTCAGTAAGAACCAGAAAGAGGATACAAAAAAAAAAAAAAAAAGATCCAATAGGGAGCTCTCAAGTTGATTCTGACTCCCGTTGACTCCATGTATGTTCGAGAAGAACTGTGCTCTACAGGGTTTTCAATGGGTGATTTTTAGAAGTAGATTTTTAGAAGTAGTTTTGAAGAGGTGTTCATACCTACCTCTGTATTGCTACTAGAATTTACTCTATGACAGAAGAACTGAGTATGCTTTGTTTTTGTTGCAATTATAGCACACTGGAAGATACAATGCAGCAATAAACATTCCACAAATAAATTTTCTCATGGTTGAGAAAATGAATTGCACATCCATATACATCATGGTACTTTTCAAATCAGCTATTGGAACCCCGACACCTCTCTGCACACACAAGCCTAAAAAAAAGCAAAGAGATTAAGAAATAACACATTTCTCTTTGTTTTATCTATCCTGTGAAAAATAGTTACCATCCCTTCTGTAAATCTATTTTCCATAGGAACTAGTTATGAGCCACTACACCTACAGATGTAGGTCGAGTTTTTTCAGCTAAGCTGATTAAAATTCATATAGATTTATCTAAACCTCTGCCAAAAATTCCCCAGTATCCACTCAAATGAAAAGTAAAAGAAGGATGAACTCCCATCACACATTTCCTTTCTGAAGGCTTACCTCTTTTTGTATCAGACCTTGTAATGTTACTGTTCTTCCCATATAAAATAATAATAATATGGGCTGGATATTTGTTCAAGATTTGCATGCAGTCAATCATATTTTTATTCCTAGGTTCCCAGTAGTCTCTAACCTTTATTTATTATTTTTTAATGTCCTTTCAGATGCAACTTATTTTGTGTCTGTGTATCTTTGCAGTTCCTTTTTCAGTGTGCTGTGCATTCTGCAAATATTTATCTGCTTTTACTTGGGAAATTCGTTTACCTGGACTGTCATGCCACAAAGATTTACTGAATCTCCTATCTATTTTTCTTGGATCCTGCATATGGATTTGCAGCCTTTTCAGTTTACAAACAAATTCACATTGCTGCAATAGGTTGATAATTTGATAGTTTGTTCAACTTCCCAGTAGGTCTTCCTTGATGGCAGTGTGGCTTTATTAAAACATCTGGCTGCTAGTGGGTGTAAAGTTCTGAAGAAAAATTACAATTAGCTTAGCCTTCTGTTAAATATTTAAGACACTTATTTTCTTCAGAAATCATCTCAGTTGATCATAAACAGAAAGAAACTATTCTTGTCTTTACTATATCTGAAACAAAGAAAAATCTATGTGGTTTTCCAGGACTCTGTAGCTATTGTTGAACCCAGATTCCCAATTTTCTATGCTGGCTCAAACTTATATAAATATTTAAAAGCCTGAGCTGCCATGAGTCAGAATCAGCATGATGGATGAATGAATTTGAACTGGATTCGTTCTAAACTGCACCAGAAGATCAAGAATACATAATTCAATTTAAAAGGGCTTTAATGAACACCCCTATATTAGGCTTTCCTGATTACCACATAGATTTTTTTCCTTATTTATGCATGAAGTATCTAGAAACACTTTAGGTGTACTAAATCAAAATTATAGGGAATAATAA
>NW_006921839.1:4584019-4584519 GCF_000298275.1 Orycteropus afer afer | reverse complement strand
GAGACACATTTAACTAATCTTGATTGAGTTTTGCTTGTAGATGGTTCTTATTTAAAACCTAATTCTACTAGTCCTCGCTATCAAGCTGGATACACTATATGACTTCTACTGAAGGTCTTGAATGTCTCGCTTTCCTTGAAGCCACTTCAGCCCAATAAGCCAAAGTAATCGCCCTAATTAGAACTTGTAGAATTGCTTCAAGAAAATATGTTAATATTTTTACAGACAGGAGATATGTTTTTAGAATTGTACATGATTTTGTAATGTTATGGAAATAAAGAAGATTTTAAACCTCTTCCAGAAATGCCAGGAAAAAAAAATGGAGCTTTAGTAGTTGACCATCTACAAGTTTATTCCTCTCTTTTGAAATTGCCTTAAGGAGCTCTGATGGCACAGAGGATAAGGCAATTGGCTGCTAACCAGAAAGTCAGCAGTTCAAACCCAGCCACTCCAGAGAAGGAAGATGAGGTGACCTACTTCCATCAAAACTTGTTGTTGTT
>NW_006921839.1:4579138-4580479 GCF_000298275.1 Orycteropus afer afer | reverse complement strand
TGTAACCCTGGGCTGACTGCTCTTCTGTCTGGGTTCCTGGCTTTTATCCCTGTCAAGATTTACTGCCTCAGAAACCCAATTGGGGTCACTATGAATCAGTTACTGACTTGATGGCAGTGATTTTGGGTTTTTTTTTTTTTTTAACTGCCTTGATAAAAGTACAAGCTCACTAACCAAAAGGAGTATGCCAAACCGAAAACAAAATTGAGAAAATAATTTTGCTAATATGAGAGCCAAGGAGGCAGCCTCTCAAGTTATTTCTGCACTTAAGATAAATGAAGAAAGAGATTCCTTAAATGTCTATTGATAACTCCAAGCTTCATAAATTAACTTAGAAAAACTTTTAAAACACAAACAATTAGTACAAACAGATGAAATTAAGGCATGGGAAAAAGCAAGCTGTTAAAAAGATTCTGCCAGTAAATTAAGAAAACTGTCTTACCCAATGTCCTGCATGTTCCTAAGATATGAGGCTTACATCAAGGTCCCCACATGGGACAAGATAATGTGATTGAGACCTTAAAAAATATATTGAGGTCTTTTGCACTGTATTTGCCCAATACAATATGTCATTTCACTTCTTGACTGTTTATTCCATGGACATTGACTGTGGATCCAAGAAAAATGAAATCCTTAACAAATTCTTAACAAATCCTTAACAAATATTTTCTCTGTTTATCATGATGTTGCTTATTTGTCCAATTATTAGAGTTTTTGTTTTCTTTATGTTGAGATAAAGGTTGTAGTCTTTAATCTTCATCAGTAAGTCCTTCAAATCTTTTGCACATTCAGCAAGAAGGTTGTGTCATGTGAATATCAAAGGCTGTTAACAAATCTTCCTCCAATCCTTATGTTGTGTTCTTCACATAGATCAGCTTCATGGATTGTTTACTCCACACATAGATTGAATGTTGTTGTTGTTGTTGTTATGTGCCATCAAGTCAGACCTGACTCATAGCAACCCCTCCTTGGGTTTCTGAGGCATATCACTACAGAAATAGATTGCCCCATCTTCCTTCCGAGGACTGGCTGGTGGGTTTGAACCACCAGCCTTCTGGTTAGCAGTCAAGTGCCTTAGGTACTACGCTACCAGAGCTCCTCATAGATTGAATAGGTATGGTGAAATGATACACCCCTGACTCACACATTTCCTGATTTGAAACCATGCAGTATCCCTGTCTTCTCTTAAAAAATCTGCCTTTTGTTCTATGCACAGGTTCCACATTAAGAGTTCTGGAACTCCCATTCTTCTCAGTGTTATCCATAGATTGTTATGACCCACACAGTAATATGCCTTTGCATAGTCAATAAAACAAAGGTGAACATATTTCGTGTATTCTT
>NW_006921839.1:4572950-4578973 GCF_000298275.1 Orycteropus afer afer | reverse complement strand
TTCTAGTCAGTAGGCCAGGTAGGTCTTCTGAATTCTGGGCATAGATAAGTGAACATTCTTTCAACATTCTATCCATTTGTTGAAACATCTCAATTGGTATTCTGTCAATTTCTGTAGCCTTGCTTTTCACCAATGCCTTCAGTGCAGCTTGGACTTCTTCCTTCAATATCATCCATTCCTGATCATATGCTAACTCCTGAAGTGTTTGAATCTTTTTTTTTTTTTTTTTGGTACAATGCATCCCTTTCATATTCTCTTGATGTTTCCTGAGTTGTTCAATATTTTGCCTATAACCCACTGAATACCTTCAGGGGCTATTTTCTCTGTTTATCATTATGCTATTTATTCGGACAGTTGTTGGAGTTTTTGTTTTCTTTATGTTGAGATGAAAGATGTAGTTTTTTATTTTCACCAGTGAGTCCTTCAAGTCTTCTGCATTTTCAGCAAGAAAGATTGTGTCAAATACCTGTAGGATCACCAATGGTGGGTAGGTTTCAGCAGAGCTTCCAGACTAAGACAGATTTGGAAGAAGGAAGGGACCATCCACTTTTCAAAGAATTGGCCCCTGAAAACCTTATGAATAGCAATGAAACACTGTCTGATACAGTACTGGAAAACTTGATGAATAGCCAGAAATATTGTGTGATATAGTGCTGGAAGATGAGCCCCTCGGGTCAGGAGGCACTCAAAATACAGCTGGGGAAGAGCTGCCTCCGCAAAATAGAGTTTACCTAAATGACATGGATGGAGTAGAGCTTTCAGGACCTCCATTTGCTGATGTGGCAAGACTCAAAATGGGAAGAAACAGCTGCAAACATCCATTAATAATTGGAACATGGAATGTATGAAGTGTGAATCTAAGAAAATTGTAAGTTGTCAAAAATGAAATGAATGCATAAAGATCAGTATCTGAGGCATTAGTGAGCTGAAATGGACTGGTTTGGGCCATTTTGAATCAGACAATCACATGATCTACTATGCTGGGAATGACAAATTGAAGAAGAATGGCATGGCATTCATTGTCAAAAAGAATGTTTTGAGATCAATCCAGCAGTACAATACTGAGAGTGATGACAGGATAATATCCATACACCTACAAAGAAGACTAGTTAATACTACTATTATTCAAATTCATGCACCAACCACCAAAGTCAAAGATGAGGAAATTGAAGATTTTTACCAACTTTTACAGTCTGAAATCGACCAAACATGCAATCAAGATGTGATGATTATCACTGGTGATTGGAATGCAAAAATGGAAGCAAAGAAGAATCAGTGGTAGTTGGAAAATATGGCCTTGACGATAGAAATGGTGCTGGAGATGGCATGATAGAATTTTGCAAGACCAATGACTTATTGGTTGTTATGTGCCATCGAGTCAGACCAGCCACCCCTCGGAAGGAAGGTTGGGCAAACCTACTTTCATAGTGATACTGCCTTAGAAACCCAAGGAGGGGTCACTATGAGTCGGGGCCGACTCGACGGCACATAACATAACATAATGACTTATTGATTGCAAATACTTTTTCAGCAATGTAAATGGCATCTAAAAATGTGGTCTTAGCCAGATGGAATACAAAAGAATTAGATCGACTACATCTGTGGAAAGAGGCAATAGAGAAGTTCCATATCTTGAGCCAAAACAAGCCCAGGAGCTGAGTGTGGAACAGACCATCCATTCCTCACATGCAAGTTCAAGTTGAAGCTGCAATCAATTAAAACAAGGCCACAAGAGCCAAAATATGACCCTGATTATATCCCACCTGAATTTAGAGCCCATTGAAGGAATAGATTTGATTCATTGAACAATGAATCAATAACAAACAGCCAGATGAATTGTGGGATGACATCAAGAATGCCATAAATGAAGAAAGCAAAAGGTCATTGAAAAGACAGGAAAGGAAGAACAGACCAAAATGGATGTCAGAGAGACTCTGAAACTTGCTCTTGAATGGGGCACAGCTAGAGCAAATGGAGCTCTGGTGAGGTAGTGCCTAAGTTATTTGACTGCTAACCAGAAGACTGGTGGTTCAAACCCACCAGCCACTCCCCGGAAGGAAGGTTGGGCAATCTACTTCTGTAGTGATACCACCTCAGAAACCCAAGGAGGGGTTGCTATGAGTTGGATTCAACTCAATGGCAGTGCATGGCATTTGTTTTTGCAAAGCAAATGGAAGAAATGACAAGATCAAAGAGCTGAACAGAAGATTTCAAAGGGCAGCTCAAGAAGACAAAGTCAATTATTCTAATGAAATATGCAAAGACTTGGAGTTAGAAAACCAGAAGGGGAGAACACACTCAGCATTTCTCAAGCTGCAAGAACTGAAGAAAAAATTCAACCCTTAAGTTGCAATATTGAAAGATTCTGCGGGCAAATGTTGAATGATGCACGAAGAATCAAAAAAAGTTGGAAGGAATACACAGAGTCACTGTACCAAAAAGAACTGATTGATGTTCATCCATTTCAGGAAGTGGTATATGATCAAGAATCAATGGTATTGAAAGAAGAAGTCAAAGTTGTGCTGAAGGAATTGGTGAAAAACAAGGCTCCAGAAATTGACAGAATACCCATTGAGATGTTTCAACAAATAGATGCCACACTGGAGGCACTTACTCTTCTATGTCAAGAAATTTGGAAGACAGCTACCTGGCCAATTGACTGGAAGATATCCATATTTGTACCCATTCTAAAGAAAGGGTATCCCACAGAATGTGGAAATTATCAAACTGTAACATTAATATCACACACAAGTAAAATCTTGCTGAAGATGACTCAAAAATGGTTGCAGCAGTATATTGACAGGGAATTTCTAGAAATGCAAGCTGAATTTATTTTATTTTATGGTACTTTGGGTGCAAATTTAAGAGCAGAGTTTGTTTTACATTCAACAGTCCGTGTACAGTTGGTTTCACTCCCCGATTACCATCCCCAACTCTAACACACTCTCCTCCTCTCCCTTCCTTGTGACGCCCCCCCCCCCGTGCCCTTCTTAGTTATGCAGTCCTTTCCTGCCAGCTTTCTCTCCATGTGAATGCTGTCCCTCTGGTGTCCATGGCCAATTGCTCCAAGGATGTATCTCTGTAGAGTAGGTGGGTGCATCACCCTGGGTCCACTGTTCTGCATGGAAGTCCTACTAATGTTCAGTTGAGATCCAGTCCTTGGGAGTGTGTTTTATCCCAGGCCCAAAGTGTATCCCAGGGCCATAATCTTGGGGGTCCTGCCAGACTCCATCCGAGTAGTAATTCTGGTTGTTATTGTGCTTTTGAATTTTGTTCCATGTTTTTCCTTCCACTCTGTCCAGGGTCTCCAGTTTTGATCCCTACCCAAGTGGTTGGCATTGGTAGCCAGGCACCATCTAGTTCTTCTGGTCTGAATGTCCATCATATCCTAGGGCTGACTGTCCAAATGTCCTTGGATTTCTTTAATCTTCTTTGCTTCAGATGAAAGGAGACCATTAGCTGCATCTTAGATGGTTGATAGAAAACTTTTAAGACCCCAGTCGCTACTCACCAAAGCAGGTTGTGGCCAAGTTTATTGAATATTGTGTTGTTCCAATGGAGCCTGGTGTCCCCCAATATTACGGTCCTGAGTTGGCAGACACAGAGGTTTTCTCTCCCAAAGTGTTTAGCTATCTCTGAGGGATTACTCCAAGTCTGTCTTCTGTTCCTTCTGTAATGATTGTGGTTATTTTGTATCATTAGTATGTGTGCAGGAGCTCTGGTAACATAGTGCCTAAGCCCACTTGACTGCTAACCAGAAGGCTGGAAGTTCAAACCCACTAGCCACTCCTCAGAAGGAAGGTTGGACAATCTACTTCCATAGTGATACCACCTCGGAAACCCAAGGAGGGGTCACTATGAGTTGGGGCTGACTAGATGGCAAAATAACAACAACAACAAGGATGAGCGCAATATTATCCTCAGCTGAGTCTATCATTGGTCGAGAGTATGTTCCTGTCCGCTGATCCCCATCTGATCTTCTCAGTTGTCTATGTATTTATCTGTAGCTTGGTGTTTGGTGTTAATGGTAATGCAGTATTATGTATATACTGTATTAGCCTCTGTCATCCACATCTTATGTGCACATTTTGCTGTCCTCTCTTTCCCCAGTGTTATCATACTGGTCACAGACTCTTTCTATACCATCTTTCCCTTTACCCAACTCAGCATGTGTCTCCCAACTAGTTTGGAATTTTCCCCTCCCCTTCCTCACTCTTCAGAAAGAAGATTGGGCAATCTACTTCCATAGTGATACTGCCTCAGAAACCCAAGGAGAGGTCACTATAAGTTGGATCTGACTAAATGGCAGTGAGTGAGTTTCCCTTTAAAGAAGCAGACTGCCACATCTTTCTCCTGCAGAGCAGGTGATAGGCTCAAACTGCCAACATTTTGGTTGTTAATGTTGCTATTATGTCCCATGGAGTTGGAACTGACTCATAGCGACCCCTCCTTGGGTTTCCAAGGCAGTATCACTATGGAAGTAGATTGCTCAACCTTCCTTCCAAGGAGTGGCTGGTGGGTTTGAACTGCCAGCCTTCTGGTTAGCAGTCAAGTGCCTTAGGCACTATGCTAAAGTTTTGGTTAGAAGCTGCATATTTTAATCGCTTCATCACCAAGAATACTTCATATTGCAACTTGAGGCTTGAATTATTTTCTTTAGTTCTTTCAGTTTAAGAAATGCTGAGTGTGTTCTTCCTTTTTCGATTTCTAACTTTATCCCTGGAAGCTGGATTTAGAAGAGGATATGGAACAAAGGATATCATTGCTGATGTCAGGTGGATCTTGGATGAAAGCAGAGAATACCAGAAACATGTTTACTTGTGTTTTATTGAGTTTGCAAAAGCATTCAATTGTGTGGATTATGCATAATTAATACAAATTATGGCTAACATTGAGAAGAAGGGAATTCCAGAAAACTTAATTGTGCTCATGAGGAACCTGTACATAGACTAGGAAGCTGTCTTTTGAACAAAACAAAGGGATATTGCAGGGTTTAAAATCAGGAAAGTGTGCATCAGAGTTGTATCCTTCCACCATACTTATTCAATCGTATATTGAGCAAATAATCTGAGAAGCAGGACTATATGAAGACAAACACAGCATCAGGATTGGAGGAAGACTCATTAACAACTTGTGATATGCAGATGACACAAACTTGCCTACTGAAAGTGAAGATGACTTGAAGCACTAACTGATGAAGATTAAAGACTACAGTCAGCAGTATGGATTACACCTCAGCATAAAGCAAATGAAGATTCTCATGACTGGACCAATAAGCAGCATCATACTAAATTCAAGTTGTCAAAGATTTAATATTGCTTGGTTCCACAATCAACAACAAAGGAAGCAGCAGTCGTGAAATGAGATGACATAATGCACAGGGCAAATCTTCTGCAAAAGGCCTCTTTGAAGTGCTGAAGAGCAAAGATGTCGCTTTGAAGCCTAAGGGGCGGCTAACGTAAGTCATGATATTTTCAATAGCTTTATATGCTTGTGAAAGCTGGACAGTGAATTAGGAAGACTGAAGAAAGAAGAGTTGATGGTTTTGAATTGTGGTGTTGGCAAAGAATACTGAAAGTACCATGGACTACCAGAAGAAGTAACAAATCCGTCCTGGAAGAAGTGCAGCCAGAATGCTCTTTGGAAGTGAGAATGGCCAGACTTTCTCTCACCTACTTTGATCATATTGTCAAAAGAAAACATTCTCTTCAGGATATTGCTTGGTAAAGTGGAGGGTCAGTGAAAAGGGAGAAGGCCCTCAAGAAGATGGATTAACACAGTGGCTGCAACAATGGGCTCAGGTACAGCAAGGATTGTGAGGCTGGCACAGGACTGGATAGTGTTTGGTTCTGTTGTACACAGGGTCCTCATGAGTCAGAGCCCACTCAACGGCACCTAACAACAGCAACCCAATAAAACTCACTGCCATCAAATTTATTCTTACTCATAGTGACCCTGTAAGACAGAGTAGAACCGTCCCACGGGGTTTCCAAGGCTGTAAATCTTTAAGGAAGCAGATTGCC